>NC_135825.1:136507-263638 GCF_964213995.1 Mustelus asterias
TGAGAGAGGTGGATGTGTGATTGAGAGAGGTGGATGTGTGATTGAGTGAGAGAGAGAGGTGGATGTGTGAGTGAGAGACACAGGTGGGCTTGTGAGTGAGAGAGAGAGAGAGAGGTGGGTGAGTGAGAGGCACTAAATATTGCAAAGGCTTTGGACTCTGACACTATCGTGGTAATGTTACTGTAGACTTGTGCTCCAGGACTTGTTGTCCCCCTCCGAGTCGAACTGTTTCAGTTCAGCTACAACACTGGCATCTTCCCAGCAATGTGGAAAACTTTCCAAGTATGTCCTGTCCACAAAAAAAGAGCACAAATTCAACCCAGCCAGTTACTACCCAATCAGTCTATCCTTTATCATCAGCAAAGTGATGAAAGGGTTTATCAACAGTGCTGTCAAGCCACATTTCCTCCTTACAGATGTTCAGTTTGGGATTTGCCAGGATCACTCAGCTCCTGATCTCATTACAGTCTTGGTTCAAAAGAAATGAATGCCAGCGGTGGTGAGAGTGACTGACCTTGAATTCAAGGCAACATTTGACTGAGTGTTGCATCAAGGAGCCTGAGTAAAACTGGAGTCAATGGAACTCGGGGAGAAAACCCTCCATTGGTTTACATCAGAGCTGGCACAAAGGAAAATAGTTTTGGTGATTGGATGTCAGTCATCACAGCTCCAGGAAATCACTGCAGGAAGCCTCTGGGCAGTGTCTTAGGCCTCACCATCTTCAGCTGCTTCATCTATGACCTTCCTTCCATCATAAGCTCAGAAATGGGGATGTTCACCGATGATTGCACAATGTTCAGCACCATTCGCAACTCCTAAAATACCTGAAGCAGCCCATGTTCAAATGCAGTAAGACCTGGACAACATCCAGGCCTTGGATGACAGGGGAGTTAGTAACATTTTGGTAGGGAGATCAAAACTGCACAAAATATTCTAGGTGTGATCTCATCAAGGCTCTGTGTAACTGCAGCAAGACATCTCTACTTCTGAACTAAAATCCTCTTGCAATAAAACATAGAAACCGTAGAGTGCAGAATGAGGCCATTCGGCCCATCGAATCTGCACTGACAATTGAAAGTCTGTAGGCTGTAAACTGATCATTTCAAAGGATGTCAAATTTCAGGCTATGCACCTGCTGATTTTTGGATTTACAAAATCATCCTAAATGTGGCCCTTGCTGTCCTACCCCCACCATTGCTGTAAAAGCTTTCAAATATGAATTTTCAGGAAATTCTTGTCTGCATTTTGTACCTTGCACCTGATTTGCTAACTATTATGTCCTACCTATTTTGAAATGTTCTGATTTAGCTGATTAGGAAACCCAAACCACTTTGAGTGTCGATTGCTTGAAGTGGGTTATATTTAAGAAAATAAATACAGCTAGCAAACCACAACAATAGACTGCTGGACAAAGAAAGTGATACTCCAGTCAGGTTGTGCCTTTGAATTAAGTGGCGGTCACCAAAACTAAAGGGAGATGCAATCTCTGGAGAGATTTCAGGACAAAATCATGGAATTGAGCTGACAAAAACGCTTGCCCGGGGTTCCGTTTTACTCCCAATTTCTCAGATACTGAAGCAGTATGTCTGCAGCTAGCAAGACCTGGACAACATTCAGAATGTTACAGTACAGAAGAGGCCCTTCGGTCCATCGAGTCTGCAGCAACCCTAACCTTACCTCCCATCTAATCTCATTTACCAGCAATTGGCCCATAGCCTTGAATGTTATGACATGCCAAGTGCTCATCCAGGTACTTTTTAAAGGACGTGAGGCAACTTGCCTCTACCACTCTCCTCGGCAGTGCATTCCAGACCATCACCTCTCTCTTGGTAAAAATGCTTTTCCCCACATCCCCTTTAACCTCCTGCCTTTCACCTTGAACTTGTGTCCCCTCATGACTGATCCTTCAGCTAAAGGGAACAGCTGCTCCTTATGCCCTCTGTCTATGCCCCTCATAATCTTGTACACCTCGATCAGGTCGCCCCTCAGTGTTCTCTGTTAGGCTAGCAAATCGCTAGAAACATTAATGCCACACGTGCCAAGTAATTACCTCTTTCAACAAGAAAGAGAATCGAACCCTCTCTCCATACCATTGAATAACATTATCCTCCAACATCAACATCCTGTGGGTCCTCATTGACACAAAGGTTAACAGAATCAATGACATAAATACTGTGGCTACAAGAGCTCTGCAGTGGGGTATTCAATTGCGAAATCTTTCCACAAGTCTCTCAGCATTGAGGAAGTTCAATCCTGTCTGAACAAAACAGTCCGCTTGACCGATACCTCATCCATCACCTTAAATATTAATTCCCTCTGCACAGGCAGTTCGTGCCATCTATATAGTCACTTCAACTTGCCAAGGCTTCTTTGATAGCACCTCTGAAAACCATGACCTCTACCACCTATAAAGACAAGGGTTGGAGACACATTCTAAGTTCCAACCACCTTACAAATTCCCCTCCAAACCCCACACTATCCTGCAACTGTGCAGTACTAATCCAATATTGTACTTAAGGAAAAGTTTTGATTATGTTCTTAAACCTCTGGAGTGGGATTTGAACCCATGACCATCTAACTCTGGAACGAGTGCTCTCATGGAGACATGGCTGACTGTATATGTGTAAGAAAAACCAAGGGGATTCATTGAAATTGGATTTCAAACTGACTAATCATTAATTTCTAAATCTCTGCAGTATTTCGGTATTGGATTTCCCATATTGTGTTGTACATGAACTCCCTGAACTGACAGCAGAGAGTTTGGTAAGTAAGCATACATGAGATCGGAAGTGCTTTTTGCATGAGCTTCCAAGGGAGATTACAAGGATTTAAAAAAAAATTCTTTTTGCAGACCAGGCAAGGTGCTAGGAGATTAAAAACTTCATTTTTTAAGAAATAAAAGAGATATAAATATTATTGGTTTTGGATAGAATAATGTTGCCTTATTCTTTAAGACAAAAGTGACTGCCTTTACTTGTGAAAATAAAGCACCTTTTTTGTATTTTTTAAAGAAACCAAAATGTCTACCGTAACTAATTGCTAAACTTATGCAACTGATGAAAATATACACATGAAGTTTGCTGCAAACAAGCATATCTGGGGTCGATGGGTGAACAAAACTAAAAACATAATTTTGGGAGGAAGCAAAGGGGACAGTATTGAAGATTGTGCAAGAATAAAGAAACCTCAGTGTGCGTACAAGTCTGTGAAGATGGCAGGAAAGGTTGATGAAGGTGCCTTAAAAGTATACAGGATTATTGGATGTTCCATGAGGTAGTAGAATCCAGAGGACAGGATTTGATTTTTCTTTCTCTCTGTCACTGATCTGCCTCATCCTGAAGACATTGTGATGCAAAGCCTGATGCAGCTTGATGAACAAGTTGTTGCCAACTTACTCCCTATCTAATCAGTTCAGCCCACTCGTGATTTTGAACATCAATATCAAATCTCCTCTTAAATCTTCTCTCCAACGAGAGTAGTCCCAATCTCTCCAATCTATCCTTAAACTGAAGTTTCTCATCCCTGGAGCAATTCGTGGAAACTTCTTCCTTGTTCTCTCCAATACATTCGTGTCCTTCTTGTCGTGTGGTGTCCAGAACTGCACAGTATTCCAGCTGAGGTCTAACTAATGTCATATATAAGTTCAGCATAAACACCTTACTCTTGTATTCTATGACCCTATTAATAAAGCCCACAATATTGTATGCTTTATCAACTGCTCTCTCCACCTGTCCTGCCACCTTCAATGATCTATAAGACTATAAGAACAGTAGGCATTCGGCCCATCGGATCTGCTCCACCATTCAGTGAGATCATGGCTGATCTGATATGATCCTCAACTCCACTTCTCCGCCTTATCCCCATAACCCTTGATTCCCTTGCTGATTAAAAATGTCTATCTCAGCCTTGAACATATTTAACGGCCCAGTCTCCACAGCTCTCTATGGTAAAGAATTTCACAGATTCACTACCCTCTGAGTGAAGAAATTCTTCCTCATCTTCGTTATAAATGGGCAATCCCTTACTCTGAGATTATGCCCTCTGGTCCTAGACTCTCCCAAACGAGGAAGTAGACCCAGGACTCTCTGCTCCTGCATCCCTTATTAAGAATATTATTTTATATTGTCTCTCCATGTTTTTCCTACCAAAATACATCACCTCACACTTCTCCACATTGACCTTCATCTGTCACACTATCCTCATCACAGTTTACAATGCTTCTCAGTTTTGTATCATCCACAAGCTTTGAAATTGTCCTCTGCACACCAAGATCGAGATCATTAATATATATCAGGAAAAACAAGGGTCCCAATGCCGACTCTTGGGGAACACCACTACAAACGTAAGAACATAAGAAATAGGAGCAGGAGTAAGCCATCTGGCCCCTCAAGCCTGTCCCGCCATTCAATAAGATCATGGCTGATCTGAAGTGGATCAGTTCCACTTACCCGCTTGATCCCCATAACCCCTAATTCCTTTACCGATCAGGAATCCATCTATCCGTGATTTAAACATATTCAATGAGGTAGCCTCCACCACTTCAGTGGGCAGAGAATTCCAGAGATTCACCACCCTCTGAGAGAAGTTCCTCCTCAACTCTGTCCTAAACTGACCCCCCTTTATTTTGAGGCTGTGCCCTCTAGTTCTAGCTTCCTTTCTAAGTGGAAGGAATCTCTCCACCTCTACCCTATCCAGCCCCTTCGTTATCTTATAGGTCTCTATAAGATCCCCCCTCAGCCTTCTAAATTCCAACGAGTACAAACCCAATCTGTTCAGTCTCTCCTCATAATCCAAACCCCTCATCTCTGGTATCAACCTGGTGAACCTTCTCTGCACTCCCTCCAAGGCCAATATATCCTTCCGCAAATAAGGGGACCAATACTGCACACAGTATTCCAGCTGCGGCCTCACCAATGCCCTGTACAGATGCAGCAAGACATCTCTGCTTTTATATTCTATCCCCCTTGCGATATAGGCCAACATCCCATTTGTCGTCTTGATCACCTGTTGCACCTGCAGACTGGGTTTTTGCGTCTCATGCACAAGGACCCCCAGGTCCCTTTGCACAGTAGCATGTTGTAATTTTTTTCCATTTAGATAATCCAATTTGCTATTATTTCTTCCAAAGTGAATAACCTCGCATTTGTCAACGTTATACTCCATCTGCCAGATCCTCGCCCACTCACTCAGCCTATCCAAATCTCTCTACAGACCTTCTACGCCCTCCACACGATTCACTTTTCCACTTATCTTTGTGTCGTCTGCAAACCTTGTTACCCTACACTCAGTCCGTCTATATAAATGATAGACAGACTGAGTGTAAATACAGATCGTCTATATAAATGGTAAATAGTTGAGGCCCCAGTACCGATCCCTGCGGCACGCCACTAGTTACCACCTCAAGCCTGAAAAATATCCATTAAACATTACTTTCTGCTTCCTATTATTCATGATGTGGAGATGCCGGCGTTGGACTGGGGTAAACACAGTAAGAGTTTTAACAACACCAGGTTAAAGTCTGGAGACAATACACAACTCTTTAACCTGTGCTCAATGCTCCCTCCACCCACATTGTCTGTATCTTTAAGATCTGGTTGGCTGTAGGGATTCGCATTCTAATCAGTATTCTGTAACTTGATTTTGTGTCTCTATGCCCTGTTTGAGAGCACATTTCCACTCCATCTGACGAAGGAGCAGCGCTCCGAAAGCTAATGGTATTTGCTACCAAATAAACCTGTTGGACTTTAACCTGGTGTTGTTAAAACTCCTATTATTCAGCCAGGTTTGTATCCATGTTGCTACTGTCTCCCTTTTATTCCATGAGCTATAATTTTTCTGACACTCGATCGAGGTGTACAAGATTGAGAGACATGGACAGAGTGGATAAGGAGCAGTTCTTCCCCTTCGCTGGAGGGTCAGTCATAAGGGGACATAGGTTCAAGGTGAGGGGCAGAAGGTTTAGGGGGGATGTGAGGAAAACATCTTTTACCCAGAGGGTGGTGACGGTCTGGAATGCGCTGCCTGGGAGGGTGATGGAGGCAGGTTGCCTCATATCCTTTAAAAAGTATCTGGATGAGCACTTGATACATCATAACATTCAGGGCTATGGGCCAAGTGCTGGCAGATGGGATTAGGTGGCAGTTCAGGTGTTTCTAATGTGTTGGTGCAGACTCGATGGGCCGAAGGGCCTCTTCTGTGCTGTATGATTCTATGGCAAACTGTTGCGTGGCACTGTGTCAAATGCCTTTTAAAAGTCCATGTACACCCCGTCAACAGCATTACCCTCATCAATCTTTTCTGTTCCTTCCTGAAAAAAACTCCAAATTAGTTAAGCACAATTTCTCCTTTGGAAATCCCTGCTGGCTCTTCTTTTCCCATGTGACTACAAATTCTATGCCAAATAATTGTTTCTAGAACCTTGCCCACCACTGATGTTAAACTAACTGGTCTATCCTTGCAACCTTTTTTGAACAGGGGCATATATTTACAGTTCTCCAGTCCTCTAGCACCTAAGAACATAAGAACTAGGAGCAGGAGCAGGCCATCTGGCCCCTTGAGCCTGCTCCGCCATTCAATAAGATCATGGCTGATCTTTTCATGGACTCAGCTCCACTTACCCGTCCGCTCACCATAAACCTTAATTCCTTTACTGTTTAAAAATGTATCTATCTTTGCCTTAAAAACATTCAATGAGGTAACCTCAACTGCTTCACTGGGCAGGAATTCCACTGATTCACAATTCTTTGGGTGAAGAAATTCCTCCTCAACTCAGTCCTAAATCTGCTCCCCCTTATTTTGAGGCTATGCCCCCTCGTTCTGGTTTCACCCGCCAGTGGAAACAACCTCCCTGCTTCTATCTTACCTATTCCCTTCATAATTTTGTGTGTTTCTATAAGATTCCACCATGCCCCCCCCCCCCCCTCTCATTCTTCTAAATTTCAATGAGTATAGTCCCAGTCTACTTAGTCTCTCATCATAAGCCAATCCCTTCAACTCTGGAATCAACCTAGTGAATCTCCTCTGTACCCCCTCCAGTGTCAGTATATCCTTTCTCAAGTAAGGAGACAAAAACTACACAGTACTCCAGGTGTGGCCTCACTAGCACCTTATACAGCTGTAACATAAGCTCCTTGTTTTTAAACTCCATTATTCCCAAAATTCCATTTGCCTTCTTAATTACCTGTTGCACCTGCAAACCAACTTTTTGTGATTCATGCACAAGGGCACCCAGGTCCCTCTGCACAGCAGCATGCTGTAATTTTTTTACCATTTAAATAATAGTCCATTTAGCTGTTATTCTTCCCAAAATGGATGACCTCACATTTACCAACATTGTACTCCATCTGCCCTTGCCCACTCACTTAAACTATCTATATGGCTTTGCAGATGTTCAATGTCCTCTGCACCCTTTGCTGTACCAGTCATCTTAGTGTCATCTGCAAATTTTGATACACTACACTTGATCCCCAACTCCAAATCATCTATGTAAATTGTAAACAATTGCAGTCCCAACACTGATCCCTGAGGCACACCACCAGTCACTGATCGCCAACCAGAAAAACACCCATTAAACCCCACTCTTTGCTTTCTGTTAGTTAACCAATCTTCTATCTATGCTAATACATTACCCGTAACACCGTGCACCTTTATCTTATGCAGCAGCCTTTTGCGTGGCAGCTTGTCGAATGCCTTCTGGAAATCCAGATACACCACATCTGCCAGTTCTGCATTGTCCACCGCGCTCGTAATGTCCTCAAAAAGTTCCACTAAATTAGTTAAACATGACCTGCCTTTCATGAACCCATGCTGGGTCTTCCCAATGGGACAATTTATATCCAGATGTCTTGCTATTTCTTCCTTGATGATAGATTCAAGCATTTTCCCCACTACAGAAGTTAAGCTAACCGGCCCATAGTTTCCCGGCTTTTGTCTACCTACTTTTTTAAACAGTGGTGTTACATTTTACATTAGTGGTTCACTAATGTCCTTTGGGAAGGAAATCTGCCGTCCTTATCTGGTCTGGCCTACATGTGACTCCAGAGCCACAGCAATGTAACAATCGCTACAAAGTCTCAACAAAGGGGGAGGGAATAGGTTGGTAGGAGGGAATCGTGATGAGGTGACTGGGAGCGAGGAGGGTAGCCCACAAATAGAGAGGGGTTGTAGACAGTGTAAGAGGGAGAATAGACGGGTGATGGAGAAGGGGAGAGCTCAGACCAATGGTTTGAGATGTGTCTATTTTAATGCCAGGAGTATAGTAAATAAAGTGGATGAGCTTAGAGTGTGGATCGATGCTTGGAAGTGTGATGTGATGGCCATTACGGAGACTTGGGGACAGGGACTGGATACTTCAGGTGCCAGGTTTCAGATGTTTCAGAAAGGACAGAGAGGGAGGCAGAAGAGGGGGGGGGAGTGGCACTGCTGATCAGGTATAGTGTCACAGCTGTAGAGAAGGTGGACGCCGTGGAAGGGTTGTCTACGGAGTCTCTGTGGGTGGAAGTTCGGAGCGGGAAGGGGTCGATAACTTTGCTGGGTGTTTTCTATAGGCCGCCCAATAGTAACAGGGCTGTTGAGGAGCAGATAGGGAAACAGATCCTGGAGCGATGTAGTAATAACAGGGTTGTCGTGATGGGAGACTTTAATTTCCCAAACATCGATTGGAATATCCCGAGGGTAAGGGGTTTGGATGGGGAGGAGTTTGTGAGGTGTGTTCAGGAGGGTTTCCTGACATAGAATGTGGATAAACCTAAAAGAGGAGAGGCTGTACTCGATCTAGTACTGGCTAATGAGCCTGGACAGGTGTCGGATCTCTCAGTGGGGGAGCATCTTGGGGATAGTGATCATAACTCTATCTCCTTTACGCTAACATTGGAAAGAGATAGGATCAGGCAAGCTAGAAAAGTGTTTATCTGGAGTAAGGGGAAATATGAAGCCATCAGACAGGAGATTAGAGGCGTAAATTGGAAGGAGGTATTCTCGAGGGAAAGTACCGAAGTAAGGTGGCAGATTTTCAAGGAATGTTTGTCTGGAGCTCTACATGACAACGTTCCAATGAGACAGGGAGGTTTTGGTAGGTTACGGGAACCTTGGTGCACGAAAGCTGTGCTGAACCTAGCAAAAGGAAAGCGTACAATAGGTTCAGAGAGCTAGGCGATGATGGGGATCTAGATGAGTATCCGGCTTGTAGGAAGGGACTTAAGAAGGAAATTAGGAGAGCCAGAAGGGGTCACAAGAAGGCCTTGGCAGGTAAGATTAAGGAGAACCCTAAGGCGTTCTATAAATATGTGAAGAGTAAAAGGATGAGATGTGAAGGAATAGGACCTATAAAATGTGAAGGTGAGAAAGTCTGTACGGAACCGGAAGAAATAGCAGAGGTGCTTAATGAATACCTTGGTATTCACTGTGAAAAAAGACCTGGGTGGTTGTACTGGCCATATATTGGCCTTGGAGGGAGTGCAGAGAAGGATATATTGGCCTTGGAGGGAGTGCAGAGAAGGTTCACCAGGTTGATACCGGAGATGAAGGGTGTAGCTTATGAGGAGAGATTAAACAGATTGGGTCTGTACTCGTTGGAGTTTAGAAGGATGAGGGGTGATCTTATAGAGACATATAAGATAATGAAGGGGTTGGATAGGGTAGAGGTGGAGAGTTTCTTTCCACTTAGAAGGGAAACCAGAACTAGAGGGCACAGCCTCAAAATAAGGGGGGGGCCGGTTCAGAACAGAGTTGAGGGGGAACTTCTTCTCTCAGAGGGTAGTGAATCTCTGGAATTCTCTGCCCATTGAAGTGGTGGAGGCTTCCTCGTTGAATATGTTTAAATCATGGGTAGATAGTTTTCTGATCGATAAGGGAATTAGGGGATATGGGGAGCAGGCGGGTAAGTGGAACTGATTCGCTTCAGATCAGCCATGATCTTGTTGAATGGCGGGGCAGGCTCGAAGGGCCAGATGGCCTACTCCTGCTCCTATTTCTTATGTTCTTATGTTCTTACTACAGGATTGTGGCGGACTGAGAAGATTGAGTTTGTCGACATTAAGAAAGGGGATGTGTTGGAAATTTTGAATAGCATCATGATAGATAAGTCGCCGGGACCGGATGGGATGTACCCCAGGTTACTGTGGGAGGCGACGGAAGAGGTTGCAGAGCCTCTGGCGATGATCTTTGCGTCGTTGATGGAGATGGGAGAGATTCCGGAGGATTGGAGGATTGTGGATGTGGTTCCTATATTCAAGAAAGGGAATAGGGATAGCCCAGGAAATTACCGACCGGTGAGTCTAACCTCAGTGGTTGGTAAATTGATGGAGAAGATCCTGAGGGACAGGATTTATGAACATTTAGAGAAGTTTAGTATGCTCAAAAGTAGTCAGCACGGCTTTGTCAAAGGCAAATCGTGCCTTACGAGCCTGGTGGAGTTCTTTGAAAATGTGACTAAACATGTTGACGAAGGAAAAGCGGTAGATGTGGTTTACATGGACTTCAGCAAGGCATTCGATAAGGTCCCCCATGCAAGACTTCTCGAGAAAGTGAGAGGGCATGGGATCCAAGGGGCAGTTGCCTTGTGGATCCAGAACTGGCTTGCCTGCAGAAGGCAGAGAGTGATTGTAGATGGGTCTTTTTCTGAATGGAGGTCGGTCACCAGTGGAGTGCCCCAGGGATCTGTTCTGGGACCCTTGCTGTTTGTCATTTTCATAAATGACCTGGATGAGGAAGTGGAGGGATGGGTTGCTAAGTTTGCCGATGACACGAAGCCTGGTGGTGTTGTGGATAGTTTGGAGGGATGTCAGAAGCTGCAGCGTGACATACGATGTAAGACTGGGCGGAGAAGTGGCAGATGGACTTCAACCCGGATAAATGTGTAGTGGTCCATTTTGGCAGGTCAAATGGGATGAAGGAGTATAATATCAGGGGTAAGACTCTTAGCAGTGTAGAGGATCAGAAGGACCTTGGGGTCTGGGTCCATAGGACTCTTAAATCGGCCTCGCAGGTAGAGGAGGTGGTTAAGAAGGCGTATGGTGGGCTGGCCTTCATCAATTGAGGGATTGAGTTTAGGAGTCGGGAGATAATGATGCAGCTTTATAAGACCCTTGTCAGACCCCACTTTACTGTGCTCAGTTCTGGTTGCCTCATTACAGGAAGGATGTAGAAATTATTGAAAGGGTGCAGAGAAGATTTACAAGGATGTTGCCTGATTTGGGTGGCATGCCTTATGAGGATAGGTTGAGGGAGCTCGGTCTTTTCTCCTTGGAGAGACGAAGGATGAGAGGTGACCTGATAGAGGTGTACAAGATGTTGAGAGATATAGATCGGGTGGATTCCCAGAGGCTTTTTCCCTGGGCTGAAATGGCTGCTACGAGAGGACACAGGTTTAAGGTGCTGGGGAGTAGGTACAGAGGAGATGTCAGGGGTAAGTTGTTCACTCAGAGGGTGGTGGGTGAGTGGAATCGGCTGCCGTCAATGGTGGTGGAGGCAAACTCGATAGGGTCTTTTAAGAGACTTCTGGATGAGTACATGGGACTTAATAGGATTGAGGGTTATAGGTAAGCCTATATATAGGCCTAGGTAGGTAGGGACATGACCGGCGCAACGTGTGGGCCGAAGGGCCTGTTTGTGCTGCAGTTTTTCTATGTTCTAAAGAAATGAAACCAGATGGACCACCTGGCATCAACTTAGGCATGATGTGGAGATAACCTGGTGTTGTGAGACTTCTTCCTGTATCAACTTAGGCACCAGAAAAGACGACAGCAAAACAAACAGCCCTGTCGACCCTGCAAAGTCTTCCTTACTAACAAAATTGGGAGAGCTGTCTCATAGACTAGTCAAGCAACAGCTTGACATAGTTATTCTCACGGAATCATACCTTACAGATAACACCCCAGACACCACCAATCTGCGGGAACCGCCCCAGAATCCAGCGAATTTTAGTAAATTATCACCAGTGCATTTGCTATTTCCCCTGCCATCTCTTTTAGCACCTTGGGATGCATTCCGTCAGGGCCAGGAGACTTGTTTATCTTTAGCTCCATTAGCTTGCCCAACACTACCGCTTTCATGATAATGATCATTTCTGGGTCCTCGCTGCCAGAGCCGCCTTGTCATCTATTTTTGGCATGTTATTTGTGTTTCCATTGTAAAGACTGACACAAAATGCCTGTTCAATGCCTCAGCCATTTCCTCATTTCCAGTTATTACATCCCCTTCTCATCCTCTAAAGGACCAATGTTTACCTTAGCCACTCTCTTTTTATCTATTTGTAGAAACTTTTGCTATCTGTTTTTATATTTTGAGCTACTTTAACCTCCTAATCCATCTTACTTTTCTTTGTAGCTTTTTTCGTGGCTTTTTGTTGACCTTTAAAGATTTCCCAATCCTCTAGTTTCCACTAATCTTTGCCACTTCGTATGCATTTTCTTTCAATTTGATACCCTCCTTTATTTCCTTAGATATCCATGGCTGATTATCCCTTTTCCTACAGCCCTTCCTTATCACTGGTATATACTTTTGCTGAGCACTGAAAAATTGCTTTGAAAGTCTTCCACTGTTCCTCAATTGTCCCACCATAAAGTGTTTGCTCCCAGTCTACCTTAGCCAACTCCTCCCTCATCGCATTGTAGTCCCCTGAGTCTAGAGAAAACTGGAAGATTATGGCCAGCACCCTTGCATTTTCCATCCTGACTTCCTTCAGTATCCTTTGATGCATCCTTAACTTTTAAGTAATAACAGTCTTTTCAACATTTCCTCCTTGTCAATTTTTAACCCTTCTAGGGACAGAGTTTCGCAGTGCCGGGGACCTGGGTTCAATTCTGGACTCGGGTGACTCTGTGTGGAGTTTGCACATTCTCCCCGAGTCTGTGTGGGTTTTCTCCAGATGACCAATTTCCTCCCACACTCTAAAGATGTGAAGGTTAGGTTGATTGGCCATGCTAAATTGCCCCTTAGTGTCAGGGGATTAGCAAAGTAAATACGTGGGGTTACGGGGTTTGGTGCAATTGTTGTTGATTCAGGCTTGATGGGCTGAATAGCCGCCTCCTGCATTGTAGGGATTCTATGAATCCCATTCTGTGACCTGTCACCATGGCCTGTGTAGCGTCCAACTCTTTGGTTAAGACAGATATAATATATTCATTTAATACCTTAACTATGCTCCCTGCCTCTATGTATAAATTCCCTTTTTGGTCTCAATTTGAGTTGATTTGATTTATTATTGTCACACGTGCATCTCCCGACCTGAGTGACAAGAACATTTGTGGGTCGCAATGCGAGAATTGCTCCTGAGATTTAACATTTTGGGCGGGATTCTCCCAAAAAAATTCTAAGTGTCAAATTCACATAAGAACTGGAGTAAATCCTACTGTTTTTTTGGATTTTCAAAATGAATCTCCCACAATAAGAAGGATGTGGAAGCGCTGGAAAGAGTGCAGAGGAGATTTACCAGGATGCTGCCTGGTTTGGAGGGTAGGTCTTATGAGGAAAGGTTGAGGGAGCTAGGGCTGTTCTCTCTGGAGCGGAGGAGGCTGAGGGGAGACTTAATAGAGGTGTATAAAATGATGAAGGGGATAGATAGAGTGAAGGTTCAAAGACTATTTCCTCGGGTGGATGGAGCTATTACAAGAGGGCATAACTATAGGGTTCGTGGTGGGAGATATCGGAAGGATATCAGAGGTAGGTTCTTTACGCAGAGAGTGGTTGGGGTGTGGAATGGACTGCCTGCAGTGATAGTGGAGTCAGACACTTTAGGAACATTTAAGCGGTTATTGGATAGGCACATGGAGCACACCAGGATGATAGGGAGTGGGATAGCTTGATCTTGGTTTCAGATAAAGCTCGGCACAACATCGTGGGCCGAAGGGCCTGTTCTGTGCTGTATTGTTCTATGTTCTATGTATTAGTATACAGTGTAAAGTATTGTTTCTTGTGTGCTATACAGACAAAGCATACCATTCATAGAGAAGGAAAGGAGAGGGTGCAGAATGCAGTTATAGTCATGGCTAGGGTGTAGAGAAGGATCAACTTAATGCAAGGTAGGTCCATTCAAAAGTCTAATGGCAGCAGGGAAGAAGCTGTTCTTGAGTCAGTTGGGAGAAGGTGGAAAAGAGAATGTCCGGGGTGCGTGGGGTCCTTAATTATGTAGGCTGCTTTGCCGAGGCAACAGCAAAGTGTAGACAGAGTCAGTGGATGGGAGGCTGGTTTGCGTGATGGATTGGGCTGCATTCACGACCTTTTGTAGTTTCTTGCGGTCTTGGGCAGTGCAGGAGCCATACCAAGCTGTGATACAACCAGAAAGAATGCTTTCTATGGTGCATCTGTAAAAGTTGGTGAGAGTCATAACTGACATGTCTAATTTCCTTAGTATTCTAAGGCGCTGGTGGGCTTTCTTAACTCTAGTGGCGACATGGGGGGACCAGGACAGGTTGTTGGTGATCTGGACACCTAAAAACTTGAAACATTTGACCATTTCTACTTTGTCCCCGTTGATGTAGCCAATTGTACTTGGCCCTACTTCTCCTTTTACCACCTTTTACTATTTACGTGCCTGTCAAAGACTTTGGGATTCCCTTTATGTTGGTTGCTGAAAGAGGAAAGTATGAGTTAATAACATTGAAGTAAAATTGTATTATAAGGAATCTAGATGCAGCTGTAAGACTGTGTGGGAACTGAGCAGGTTGGGACTTTTCTAACAAAGATACGAGTTGCAGCTTTGTCCTTTTCCTTTGTAATATGTTGAAGGTCATAAGACCACAAGACATAGGATAGAATTAGGCCACTCGGCCCATCGAGTCTGCTCCACCGTTCAGTCATGGCTGATATTTCTCTCTTTCCCATTCTCCTGTCTTTTCCCCATAACCCTGATCCCCTTGTTAATCAAGGACCTATCTATCTCTGTCTTGAAGACACTCAATGACCTGGCCTCCACAGCCTTCTGCGGCAAAGAGTTCCACAGATTCCTTCTCATCTCATTTAAAGGATCGTCCCTTTAGTCTGAGGTTGTGCCCTCTGGTTCTAGTTTTTCCTACTGGTGGAAACATCCTCTCCACGTCCACTCTATTCAGGCCTCAAAGTATTCTGTTAAGTTTCAATAAGATCCCCCCTCATCCTTCTAAATTTCAACGAATACAGACCCACAGTCCTCAACCGTTCTTCATACAACAGGCTCTTCATTCCAGGGATCATTCTTGTGAGCCTCCTCTGGACCCTTTCCAAGGCCAGCACATCCTTAGATACGGGGCCCAAAACTGCTCATAATACTCCAAATGGGGTCTGACCAGAGCCTTATACAGCTTCAGACGTACATCCCTGCTCTTGTATTCTAGCCCTCTCGACATGAATGCTAACATTGCATTTGCCTTTCTAACTGCCGACTGAACCTGCACATTAACCTTAAGAGAATCTTGAACAGGGGCTTCAAAGTCCCTTTGTGTCTCTGATTTCCTTAGCATCTTCCTATTTAGAAAACAGTCTATGCATCCATTCCTCCTTCCAAAGTGCATATCCTCACACTTTTCCACATTGTATTCCATCTGCCACTTCTTTGCTCACTCTCCTAACCTGTCCAAGTCCTTCTGCAGTCCCCCTGCTTCCTCAATACTGCCTGTCCCTCTACATATCTTTGTATCACCTGCAAACCTAGCAACGGTGCCTTCAGTTCCTTCCTCCAAATCATTAATGTATATTGTGAAAAATTGTGGTCCCAGCACTGACCCCTGAGGCACACCACGAGTCACTGGCTGCCATCCTGAAAAAGACCCCTTTACCCCCACTCTCTGCCTTCTGCCAGTCAGCCAATCCTCTATCCATGCCTGGATCTTACCCTTAACACCATAGGCTTTTGAACCTATTTAAAAGTCTCCTATGCGACACCTTGTCAAAGGCCTTCTGGAAATCTAAATAAATCACATCCACTGGTTCTCCTTGAACTAACTTCCTTGTTACCTCCTCAAAGAACTCTTAACAGATTTGTCAGACATGACCCCCCCTTGACGAAGCCGTGCTGACTCAGTCCTATTTTATCATGCACCACCAAGTACTCTGCGATCTCATCTTTAATAAGGGACTCTAAAATCTTGCCAATGACTGAAGGCAGGCTAACTGGCCTATAATTTTCCGTCTGCTGCCTCCTTCCCTTCTCAAACAGCGGTGTTACATTAGCCACTTTCCAGTCCTCTGGGACCCTCCCTGCCTCCGGTGATTCCTGAAAGATCATCACCAATACCTCCATAATTCCCTCAGTTATCTCTTTTAGAACCCTGGAGTGTAGTCCATCCGGTCGAGGTGATTTATCCACCTTTCAGTTTCCCCAGAACCTTTTCCTTAGTGATGGCCACTACACTCACCTGTGCCCCCTTATTTTCCTGGAGGTTTGGTATCCCACTGGTGTCTTCCACTATGAAGACTGATGCAAAGTAACTATTCAGTTCCTCTGCCATTTCTTTGTTTCCTATTATTACTTTTCCAGCCTCATTTTGCAGTGGTCCAATGTCTATTTATGCCTCCTTACCTTTTATACATTGAAAAAAAACTCTTCCGATCTTTTATAGTCCTAGCTATTTCATCTTTTCCCTCCTTACTTTTTTTTAGTTGTCCTCTGCTCGCTTTTAAAGGCTTCCCAATCCTCTGGCTTCCCACTAATCCTTGCCACTTTGTATGCTTTTTCTTTTGCTTTTATACTGCCCTTGACTTCCCTCGTCAACCATGGATGCCTCGTCCTCCCCTTAGCACGTTCTCTCTCCTTGGGATGAATTTCTGTTGTGCCTCCCAAAAACTCCTGCCATTGCTGTTCCACTGTCTTCCCTGCTAGGCTCCCTTTCCAATCAACTCTGGCCAGCTCCTCATTCATGTCTTTGTAGTTACCTTTATTTAATTGTAATGCCATTACATCTGATTCCAGCTTCTCCCCCTCAAACTGCAGAGTAAATTCTATTATATTGTGGTCACTGCTCCCTAAGGATTCCTTCACCTTAAGCTCCCTAATCAAGTCTGCCTCATTACACATCATGTGGAGATGCCGGCGTTGGACTGGGGTAAACACAGTAAGAAGTTTAACAACACCAGGTTAAAGTCCAACAGGTTTATTTGGTAGCAAAAGCCACACAAGCTTTCGGAGCTCCGAAAGCTTGTGTGGCTTTTGCTACCAAATAAACCTGTTGGACTTTAACCTGGTGTTGTTAAACTTCTTACTGTCATTACACATCACCAAATCCAGAGTTGCCTGTTCCCTAGTAGGCTCTGCCACAAACTGCTCCAAAAAAAACCATTTCTTAGACATTCCACAAATTCCTTTCCTTGGGATCCACTACCCCCACCTGATTTTCCCAGTCCATCTGCATGTTGAAGTCCCCCATGATTATGTAATATTGCCTTTTTTATATGCCTTTTCTATCTCCTGATTTATTTTCTTCCCCACATCTTGACTACTGCTAGGGGGCCTGTACATAACTTCCATCAGGGTCTTTTTACCTTTGCGATTCCTCAACTCTACCCACAGAGATTCTATGCTTTCTGATCCTATTGCTTCTTGCTATCAATTTAACTTCATTCCTTACTAACAATGCAACCCCACCCGCCTTTGCCCATCTGCCTGTCCTTTCGATAGGACACATATGCTTGAATATTTAGATCCCAGCCCTGATCCCCTTGCAGCCATGCCCACAACATCGTACCAGCCAATTTAAATGTGTGCAACAAGCTCATTTACCTTGTTCTGTATAATGCGTGCATTTAGGTACAATACCCTCAGTCCTGCATTGACCACCTCCCTTCTCATACTTGTCACCTTTTTTGCTCTGCCTGAGGTTAGATTCCTGCCACCTTCTATACTCTCTTCTATTACATGGTCTGGAAACTTTACTAACCTCTCCTGAGCCCTCGACTTCTTTAACCTGCACTTCTACCCTCTCCTTTAACTTTGATCTTCTAATTCTTCATACGACTGAACCCTCCCCCCCCACTATTTAGTTTAAAGCCCTATCTCCAGCCCTAGTTATACGATTCGCCAGGACTCTCGTCCCAGCACGATTCAGATGAAGATGTCCCATCGGAAAAGGTCCCCTCTTCCCCAGTACTGGTGCCAATGTCCCATGAATTCAAACCCATTCCTCATAGCTATAGTATAAACATGATCGAACAATCACTGTATGCTTACATGAATAGTGATTGGATAACTCCATTAAAGTAGCAAATCATGTTCATTTGTGATTGGTATATGCTAATAATTATATCTGTCGAAAATGTATAACAGTGATGAGCTCTAACTGACCTGGGAGTTGGTATATCAGCCTGACTGAGGTGCATTCTCCCCTGCATGTGCTTGAATAAAACAACTGTAAAGAATCTGAGTCCTGCCTGATTGTGGGGTCGGGAAAGGATAGATAGAGCTCCTGTGTCACGTTCTGGTTAATGGGGAACTGGAGAGGGATTGAGCTCTGGATTTTTCTACTGTAACAGCTGCCAATCTTTTCTCATAATCCCTCTTGGCTTCTCCAATGTGCTTTTTCACTTTCTTTCTGAATCTTCTGCATTCCAGTTAATAAAGCCTACAGTACTTAGGATTTATTAATGGTGATATGTAGTACAAGAGTAAAGACGTTTTGTTGAACTTGTATAAAATGCTAGCTAGACCTTACCAGGGATATTGTGTACAGTTCTGGGCACCACACTTCAGGAAGGAATTGAACACATTGGAGAGAATACAGAAGAGGTTTACAAGAATCATTCCAGGAATGAAAAGCATCAGTTATGAAGATACATTGAAGAGCTTGGGACTGTTCACCATTGACAGGAGAAGGCTAAATGGAAATTTGAGAGAGGTGTTCAAAATCATGAGGGAGCTGGACTAAGTAGATAGAGAGAAACTCTTAAATTTATCAAGAACAAGAGAGCATGGATTTAGTGATTTTAAAAAAGAAAAAACGTTTTCACAGCAAGTGGTTTGGGTCTGGAATTCACTGCCTGAAACTCTGATGGAGGCAGGTTCAGCCAAAACATTCAAGGGCATTCGATGATTATTTGAATAGTCATAGAGGTTTATAGCATGGAAACAGGCCCTTTGGCCCAACTTGTCCATGGCGCCCAGTTTTTACCACTAAGCTAGTCCCAATTGCCTGCATTTGGCCCATATCCCTTTATACCCATCTTACCCATGTAACTGTCCAAACGCTTTTTAAAAGACAAAATTGTACCCGCCTCTACCACTGCCTTTGGCAGCTTATTCCAGAAACAATACAATAGAAACACAAATGTGCTGGGTTATGTGGAAAAGGCATGAAAATGGCACTAAGTTATAATGCTCATTCGGAGAGCTGGTGCAGGAATTATGATCCGAATGCGCATCTCCTGCATCATACACATTTTGTGAAATCCATACAACTTATTGAAGTACGTCAGGACAATCAGGGGGGAGGGGGTCAGTTTAAACTGCCTTGACTTCCCCACTCTCTACCCATCTGGAAACGGAAAGATTTTTAAAATTCTGATTACTCCTTTATAAATAGAACATTACAGCGCAGTACAGGCCCTTCGGCCCTCGATGTTGCGCCGACCAGTGGAACCAATCTAAAGCCCCTCTAATCTACACTATTCCAATATCATCCATATGTTTATCCAATAACCATTTGAATGCTCTTAATGTTGACGAGTCCACTACTGCTGCAGGCAGGGCATTCCACGCCCTTACTACTCTCTGAGTAAAGAACCTACCTCTAACATCTGTCCTATATCTATCACCCCTCAATTTAAAGCTATGTCCCCTCGTGCTAGCCATCACCATCCGAGGAAAAAGGCTCTCACTGTCCACCCTATCTAATCCTCTGATCATCTTGTATGCCTCTATCAAGTCACCTCTTAACCTTCTTCTCTCTAATGAAAACAACCTCAAGCCCCTCAGCCTTTCCTCATACGATTTTCCCACCATACCAGGCAACATCCTGGTAAATCTCCTCTGCACCCTTTCCAACACTTCCACATCTTTCCTATAATACGGCGACCAGAACTGTACGCAATACTCCAAATGCAGCCGCACCAGAGTTCTGTACAGTTGCAGCATGACCTCCTGGCTCCGAAACTCAATCCTTCTACCAATAAAAGCTAACACACCGTACGCCTTCTTAACAACTCTATCAACCTGAGTGCCAACTTTCAGGGATCTAAGCACCTGGACACCCAGATCCATCTGTTCATCCACACTACCAAGTATCTTACCATTAGCCCAGTACTCTGTATTCCTGTTACTCCTTCCAAAGTGAATCACCTCACACTTTTCCGCATTAAACTCCATTTGCCACCTCTCAGCCCAGCTCTGCAGCTTATCTATGTCCCTCTGTAACCTGCCACTTCCCTCCGCACTGTCTACAACTCCACCAACTTTTGTGTCATCCGCAAATTTACTAATCCATCCTTCCACGCCCTCATCCAGGTCATTAATAAAAATGACAAACAGCAGTGGCCCCAAAACAGATCCTTTCGGTACACCACTAGTAACTGAACTCCAGGATGAATATTTCCCATCAACCGCCACCCTCTGTTTTCTCACAGCTAGCCAATTCCTGATCCAAACCACTAAATCACCCTCAATCCCATGTGTCCGTATTTTCTGCAAAAGCTTACCATGGGGAACCTTATCAAACGCTTTGCTGAAATCCATATACACCACATCAGCCGCTTTACCCTCATCCACCTCTTTGGTCAACTTTTCAAAGAACTCTAAGGTTTGTGAGGCACGACCTACCCTTCACAAAACCGTGCTGACTATCCCTAATCAAATTATTCCTTTCTAGGTGATTATAAATCCTATCTCTTATAATCCTTTCCAATACTTTGCCCACAACAGAAGTAAGGCTCACCGGTCTATAATTACCAGGGTTGTCCCTACTCCCCTTCTTGAACAAGGGGACAGCATTTGCTATCCTCCAGTCTTCTGGCACTGTTCCTCTAGACAATGACGACATAAAGATCAAAGCCAAAGGCTCTGCAATCTCCTCTCTAGCCTCCCAGAGAATCCTAGGATAAACCCCATCCAGCCCAGGGGACTTATCTATTTTTACCCTTTCCAGAATTGCTAACACCTCCTCCTTATGAACATCAATCCCATCCAGTCCAACAGCCTGCATCTCAGTACTCCCCTCGACAACACTGTCCCTCTCCAATATTAATACCGACAAAGAATATTCATTTAGTGCCTCTCCTATCTCTTCAGAAATGGTGGTGTATTTTCCCCAACCCTTAAATATGGAAATGTTTCACATCTGTATTAATAACAGCATGCAAACTCAAGGTACGGTGGAAATAAAAGTGTTGGCTTATTTTTCAATATTAGTAAATCTTCTCTTATTGAGGCTCAACAAGCCAATCCAGAATTAATTTCGATAGCTAGGAAGTTCTAGAATGTCATTATATTAAAAATGAAATAATTAATTAATTCATGCCTTCATCACAGATCTGCAGGTGAGGAATGAATGGTTGTTCACCAGGTAATGGTACCACCCAAATATTGTAAAGTGGCATTACAGATAACACATGAAACACAAAGAGCCCTTCGGAATCAGCTTCCTAGGTCTCATCCCATGCTATTGTTTTGTGTGCTTTGTTTGGGAATGAGAAGTTAGATGAGCACAAAGGCCTTCCTCATCTGAGCATTATTTTAGAAAGATAGAAACATAGAAAAACTACAGCACAAAACAGGCCCTTCGGCCCCACAAGTTGTGCCGAACATATCCCTACCTTTTAGGCCTACCTATAACCCTCCCTCCTATTAAGTCCCATGTAGGGCGGCACGGTAGCACAGTGGTTAGCACTGCTGCTTCACAGCTCCAGGTTCCCGGGTTCGATTCCCGGCTCGGGTCACTGTCTGTGTGGAGTTTGCACATTCTCCTCGTGTCTGCGTGGGTTTCCTCCGGGTGCTCCGGTTTCCTCCCACAGTCCAAAGATGTGCGGGTTAGGTTGATTGGCCAGGTTAAAAAAATTGCCCCTTAGAGTCCTGGGATGCGTGGATTAGCGGGTAAAATATGTGGGGGTAGGGCCTGGGTGGGGTTGTGGTCGGTGCAGACTCGATGGGCCGAATGGCCTCCTTCTGCACTGTAGGGTTTCTATGATTTCTATGTATTCATCCAGGAGTCTCTTAAAAGACCCTATTGAGTTTGCCTCCACCACCACTGACGGCAGCCGATTCCACTCGCCCACCACCCTCTGTGTGGAAAAACTTCCCCTTAACATTTCTCCTGTACCTACCCCCCAGCACCTGAAACCTGTGTCTTCTCGTAGCAGCCATTTCCACCCTGGGAAAAAGCCTCTGAGAGTCCACCCGATCTATGCCTCTCAACATCTTATATACCTCTATTACGTCTCCTCTCATCCTACGTCTCTCCAAGGAGAAAAGACCGAGCTCCCTCAGCCTATCCTCATCAGGCATGCCACTCAATCCAGGCAACATCCTTGTAAATCTCCTCTGCACCCTTTCAATCTTTTCCACATCCTTCCTGTAATGAGGAGACCAGAACTGAGCACAGTACTCCAAGTGGGGTCTGACGAGGGTCTTATATAGCTGCATCATTATCCCCGGACTCCTGAACTCAATCCCTCGATTGAAAAAGGCCAGCACACCATACGCCTTCTTAACCACCTCCTCCACCTGCAGGGCCGATTTTAGAGTCCTATGGACCCAGATCCCAAGGTCCTTCTGATCCTCGACAGTACTAAGAGTCTTTCCTTTTATATTGTACTCCTTCATCCCATTTGACCTGCCAAAATGGACCACTACACATTGATATGGGTTGAAGTCCATCTGCCACTTCTCCACCCAGTCTTGCATCCTATCTATGTCCCTCTGTAACTTCTGACATCCCTCCAGACTATCCACAACCCCACCAACCTTCGTGTCATCGGCAAACTTACCAACCCATCCCTCCACTTCCTCATCCAGGTCATTTATGAAAATGACAAACAGCAAGGGCCCCAGAACAGATCCCTGGGGCACACCACTGGTGATCGACCTCCATTTAGAAAAAGACCCATCTGTACCCACTCTCTGCCTCCTTTGGGCAAGCCAGTTCTGGATCCACAGGGCAGCAGCCCCTTGGATCCCATGCCCTCTCACTTTTTCTAGAAGCCTTGCATGGGGGACCTTATCGAACGCCTTGCTAAAATCCATATTGACCACATCTACCGCTTTCCCTTCGTCAATGTGTTTAGTCACATTTTCGAAGAACTCCACCACGCTCGAAAGGCACGATCTGCCTTTGACAAAGCCATGTTGAGTATTCTTGAGCATACTAAACCTCTAAATGCTCATAAATCTTGTCCCTCAGGATCTTCTCCATCAGCTTACCAACCACTGAGATTAGACTCACCGGTCGGTAATTTCCTGGGCTATCCCTATTCTGCTTCTTGAAATAGGAACCACATCCGCAATCCTCTGGCACCTCTCCCGTCTCCATCGATGACACAAAGATCATCGCCAGAGGCGCTGCAATCTCTTCCCTCGCCTCCCACAGGAATCTGCGGCACATCCCATCCGGACCCGGCGACTTATCTATCTTGATGCCATTCAAAGATTCCAGCACAACCTCTTTCTTAAAGTCTCAATCTTTTCAGTCCACCGCACGCCCGCAGTACATCCACCCAGGTCCTTCTCCTCTGTGAAAACCGAGGCAAAATACTCATTAAGCACCTCTGCCATTTCTACTGGTTCCGTACAGACTTTCCCGCCTTCACCTTTTATAGGCCCTATTCCTTCACGTCTCATCCTTTTACTCTTCACATATTTATAGAACGCCTTAGGGTTTTCCTTAATCCTACCTGCCAAGGCCTTCTCGTGACCCCTTCTGGCTCTCCTAATTTCCTCCTTTAGTCCCTTCCTACAAGCCGTATACTCATCTAGATCCCTATCTTCGCCAAGCTCTCAGAACTTTTTGTATGCTTTCCTTTACTTCTCGACGAGGTCCCGCACAGCTTTCGTGCACCACGGCTCCTTTAACCTACCAACTCCTCCCTGTCTGCTCAGAACGTTGTCCTGTAGAACTCTAGACAGACATTCCTTGAAAAACTGCCACCTCTCTTCAGTAGATTTCCCCGAGAATACCTCCTTCCAATTTACTCCTCTAATTTGCTGCCTTATGTCTTCATATTTCCCCTTACTCCATATAAACGCTTTCCTAGCTTGTCTGATCCTATCTCTCCAATGCAAGCATAAAGGAGTTAGAGTTATGATCGCTATCCCCAAGATGCTCTCCCACTGAGAGATCTGACACCTGTCCAGGTTCATTGGTCAGTATGAGATCAAGTTCAGCCTCTCCTCTTGTAGGCTTGTCCACATGCTGTGTTAGGAAACCCTCCTGAACACACCTAACGAACTCCTCCCCATCCAATCCCCTTGCCCTCGGGATATTCCAATCTATGTTTGGGAAATTAAAGTCTCCCATCACAACAACTCTGCTATTGGTGCATCTCTCCAGGATCTGTTTCCACATCTGCTCCTCCACCTCCCTGTTACTATTGGGCGGCCTATAGAAAACTCCCAGCAAAGTGATCGACCCCTTCCCACTCCGAACTTCCACCCACAGAGACTCTGGACAATCCCTCCACAGCATACACCACCTCTACAGCTGTGACACTATCCCTGATCAGCAGTAATTGTAAAGGTAGCTGCAGTTGCTTACTGTCCATTATGAAGCCTTGTGGAAGATAGTCTGGTAGGTTGCTGTATTAAAGAATTATACATAGAACAGTACAGCACAGAACAGGCCCTTCGGCCCACGATGTTGTGCCGAGCTTTATCTGAAACCAAGATCAAGCTATCCCACTCCCTATCATCCTGGTGTGCTCCATGTGCCTATCCAATAAACGCTTAAATGTTCCTAAAGTGTCTGACTCCACTATCACTGCAGGCAGTCCATTCCACACCCCAACCACTCTCTGCGTAAAGAACCTACCTCTGATATCCTTCCTATATCTCCCACCATGAACCCTATAGTTATGCCCCCTTGTAATAGCTCCTTCCACCCGAGGAAATAGTCTTTGAACGTTCACTCTATCTATCCCCTTCATCATTTTATAAACCTCTATTAAGTCTCCCCTCAGCCTCCTCCGCTCCAGAGAGAACAGCCCTAGCTCCCTCAACCTTTCCTCATAAGACCTACCCTCCAAACCAGGCAGCATCCTGGTAAATCTCCTCTGCACTCTTTCCAGCGCTTCCACATCCTTCTTGTAGTGAGGTGACCAGAACTGCACACAATATTCCAAATGTGGTCTCACCAAGGTCCTGTACAGTTGCAGCATAACCCCACGGCTCTTAAACTCCAACCCCCTGTTAATAAAAGCTAACACACTATAGGCCTTCTTCACAGCTCTATCCACTTGAGTGGCAACCTTTAGAGATCTGTGGATATGGACCCCAAGATCTCTCTGTTCCTCCACAGTCTTCAGAACCCTACCTTTGACCCTGTAATCCGCATTTAAATTAGTCCTACCAAAATGAATCACCTCACATTTATCAGGGTTAAACTCCATTTGCCATTTTTCAGCCCAGCTTTGCATCCTATCTATGTCTCTTTGCAGCCTACAACAGCCCTCCACCTCACCCACTACTACTCCACCAATCTTGGTGTCATCAGCAAATTTACTGATCCACCCTTCAGCCCCTCCTCTAAGTCATTAATAAAAATCACAAAGAGCAGAGGACCAAGCACTGATCCCTGTGGCACTCTGCTAGCAACCTGCCTCCAGTCCGAAAATTTTCCATCCACCACCACCCTCTGTCTTCGATCAGATAGCCAGTTACCTATGCAATCGGCCAACTTTCCCTCTATCCCACACCTCCTTACTTGCATCATAAGCCGACCATGGGGGACCTTATCAAATGCCTTACTAAAATCCATGTATATGACATCAACTGCCCTACCTTCATCAACACACTTAGTTACCTCCTCAAAGAATTCCATCAAATTTGTGAGGCACGACTTGCCCTTCACGAATCCGTGCTGACTATCCCGGATTAATCCACATCTTTCTAAATGGTCGTAAATCCCATCCCTAAGGACCTTTTCCATCAATTTACCAACCACCGAAGTAAGACTAACCGGTCTATAATTACCAGGGTCATTTCTATTCCCTTTCTTAAACAGAGGAACAACATTCGCCACTCTCCAGTCCTCTGGCACCATCCCCGTGGACAGTGAGGACCCAAAGATCAAAGCCAAAGGCTCTGAAATCTCATCCCTTGCCTCCCAAAGAATCCTAGGATACATTTCATCAGGCCCAGGGGACTTATCGACCTTCAGTTTATTCAAAACTGCCAGGACATCCTCCCTCCGAACATCTATTTCCTCCAGCCTATTAGCCTGTAACACCTTCTCTTCCTCAAAAACATGGCCCCTCTCCTTGGTGAACACTGAAGAAAAGTATTCATTCATCACCTCGCCTATCTCTACTGACTCCATACACAAGTTCCCACTACTGTCCTTGACCGGCCCTAACCTCACCCTGGTATTCTTTTATTCCTCACATAAGAGTAAAAAGCCTTGGGGTTTTCCTTAATTTGACCCACCAAGGACTTCTCATGTCCCCTCCTAGCTCTCCTAAGCCCCTTTTTCAGCTCATTCCTTGCTAACTTGTAACCCTCAATCGAGCCATCTGAACCTTGTTTCCTCATCCCTACATAAGCTTCCCTCTTCCTTTTCACAAGACATTCCACCTCTTTCGTGAACCATGGTTCCCTCACTCGGCCATTTCCTCCCTGCCTGACAGGGACATACCTATCAAGGACACCCAGTATTTGTTCCTTGAAAAAGTTCCATTTTTCATTAGTGCCTTTCCCTGACAGTTTCTGTTCCCAACTTATGCCCCCTAATTCTTGCCTAATCGCATCATAATTACCTCTCCCCCAATTCTAAACCTTGCACTGCCGTACGGCCCTATCCCTCTCCATTGCAATAACAAAAGACACCGAATTGTGGTCACTATCTCCAAAGTGCTCTCCCACAACCAAATCTAACACTTGGCCCAGTTCATTTCCCAGTACCAAATCCAATGTGGCCTCACCTCTTGTCGGCCTATCCACATGTTGTGTCAGGAAACCCTCCTGCACATACTGCACAAAAGCTGCCCCTTTCGGACTATTTGACCTACAAAGGTTCCAATCAATATTTGGAAAGTTAAAGTCCCCCATGACAACTACCCTGTGACCCCCACACATATCCATAATCTGCTTAGCAATTTCTTCCTCCACATCTCTATTACTATTTGGGGGCCTATAGTAAACTCCTAACAATGTGACCGCTCCTTTCCTATTTCTAACCTCAGCCCATATTACCTCAGTGTGCAGATCCCCCTCGAAGTGCCTTTCCGCAGCCGTTATGCTCATTAAATTGAATCCATAGTACAGTAGAGTCCACACACAAATTACACCAGTCTACTGGAGTTATTGGCCAAGATTAGTTAGGGCTAAAATTGTCATTTGAGTCTTAGGTTGGTTGAGTGATGAAATTTATGTATCTTAAAAATTGTAACAAAAACATTGTAACACGTTCAAATCTGAGAAAATTCAATTTTGGAATTTGGGATAGTTCTGATAAAATTGTAATTAGTTCAGTGGTAATTAAAAAATTGATGGTTCCTTGAGATATTTATAGCAGTGGTTTACATAGCATTGCCATACTGAGGTAAATTGATCAAGATTTGGTCCTGCAAAACTCAAATTTATTCGTTCAAATTGCTCCTGTTGACATTGCTGTAACCATCAGCCCTTCACCCAGTTTTGCACAGCTCAAAAGTGCCCTTTGCAGATACAACACATTTTGAAGTGTCTGATCTTTAATGTTAATTGTTTTTCTGCATTTCAAGCAGATACAGCAGCATCTTTTATCATTAGGGTTGTTGAGATAAAGCAGGGGACGACAGACCAGTGAGTCTCACGTCAGTGGTAGGGAAACTATTAGGGAAACTTCTGAAGGAGAGTGTCTATCTCCACTTGGGAGAGGCAAAGCTTGATCAGAGATAGTCAGCCTGGCATCGTCAGAGGGAGGTCATGCCTAACAAATTTGATTACATTTTTTGAGGAGGTGACCAGGTGTGTAGATGAAAGTGGTGCAGTTGATGTAGTTTATATGGATTTCAACAAAGCCTTTGACAAGGTCCCACATGGGAGACTTGTAAAGAAGGTAAATTCACATGGGATACAGAGTAATTTGATAAAGTGGATTCAAAATTGGCTCAGTTGTAGGGGACAGAGGGTAATGACGGAAGGCTGCTTTAGTGACTGGAAGAAGTTTAACAACACCAGGTTAAAGTCCAAAGCCAGTGTCCAGTGGCGTACCACTGGATCTGTGTTGGGTTCCCTATTATTCGTCATTTATATAAATGACATTGATGACTATGTGGGGGGTAGGATTAGTAAGTTTATAGATGACACAAAGATTGGACGGGTGGTTAACGGTGAGGCGGAGTGTCTTGAGCTACAAGAAGATATAGACGGAATGGTCAAATGAGCGGATAAGTGACAGATGGAATTTAACCCTGAAAAGTGTGAGGTGATACACTTTGGAAGGAGTAATTTGACAAAGTATTCAATGAATGGTAGGACACCAGGAAGATCTGTGGAATAAAAGGACCTTGATGTGTTTGTCCACAGATCTCTGAAAGCGGAAGGGCATGTTAGTAGGGTGGTGAAAAAGGCATATGGGACACTTGTCTTTATCAATCGAGGCATAGATTACAAAAGCAGGGAAGTCATGTTGGAATTGTATAGAACTTTGGTGAGGCCACAGCTAGAGTACCGTGTGCAGTTCTGGTCGCCACATTATCGGAAGAATGTGATTACACTGGAGGGGGTACAGAGGAGGTTCACCTGGATGCTGCCAGGGATGGAACATTTAAGGTTTGAAGAGAGATTGGATAGACATAGGTTGTTTTTGTTGGAGCAGAGAAGACTGAGGGGCGACCTGTTTGAGGTGTACAAGATGATGAGAGGCATGGACAGAGTGGATAAGGAGCAGCTGTTCCCCTGAGTTGAAGAGTCAGTCACAAGGGGACATAGGTTCAAGGTGAGGGGCAGAATTTTATGGGGGAGATTTGATTTGATTTATTATTGTCACAGGTATTAACATACAGCGAAAAGTATTGTTTCTTGCGTACTACACAGACAAAGCATACCATTCGTAGAGAAGGAAAAGAGAGAGTGCAGAATGTAGTGTTACAGTCATAGCTAGGGTGTAGAGAAAGATCAACTTAATGCAAGATAAGTCCATTCAAAAGTCTGACAGCAGCCAGGAAAAAGCTGTTCTTGAGTCGGTTGGTACGTGATCTCAGACTTTGGTATCTTTTTCCCGAAGGAAGAAGGTGGAAGAGAGAATGTCCGGGGTGCGTGGGGTCCTTAATTATGCTGGCTGCTTTGCCGAGGCAGTGGGAAGTGTAGACAGAGTCAATGGATGGGAGGCTGGTTCATGTGATGGATTGGGCTACATTCATGACCTTTTGTAGTTCCTTGCGGTCTTGGGCAGAGCAGGAGCCATACCAAGCTGTGATACAACCAGAAAGAATGCTTTCTATGGTGTATTTGTAAAAGTTGGTGAGAGTCGTAGCTGACATGCCAATCATCCTTAGTCTTCTGAGAAAGTAGAGGCGTTGATGGGCTTTCTTAACTATATTGTCGGCATGGGGGGACCAGGATAGGTTGTTGATGATCTGGACACCTAAAAACCTGAAGCTCTTGACCCTTCTACTTCGCCCCCATTGATGTAGACAGGGGCATGTTCTCCTTTACGCTTCCTGAAATCGATGATATGAGGAAAAACATTTTTACCGAGAGGGTGGTGATGGTCTGGAATGTGCTGCCTGGGGAGTGGTAGAGGCGGGTTGCCTCACATCCTTTAAAAAGTATCTGGATGAGCAGTTGGCACATCAAACATTCAGGGCAATGGGCCAAGTGCTGCAAGAAGGGATTAGATGGGAGTTCAGGTGTTTCTAATATGGCGGTGCAGACTCGATGGGCCAAAGGACCTCTTCTGCGCTGTATGATTCTATTATCAGAGATTATCATTTACCACTATTGGGGCATTGGTATAATTGTATAAATAAAAGACTATCTTGAGAAATGTATCTTATAGAACCAAAGTTGTTAAAAATGTTTATCTCTAACTGTTGACTATTTGACATTTTTTGATTTCTTTGGCTGAGTGTTCTCAATATTGATTCAATTGTTTTGTTGCATCTAGGAAGCAGGTGATAACAACCAGTTCTGCTGGAGGAATCTCTTTTCATGTATAAACCTCCTTCGAATCCTCAATAAACTGACCAAATGGAAACACTCGAGGACAATGGTGCGTTTGTGGATGTCAGCTGTACATTTAGATACATTTCATAATTATTTCTGATTATAAAAGCAATGGCCTCCTTTTATAAAAAAAGGAAAATTCAATAACTGTAGTGATGGAAAGAACAGCACTTTAAACGCTTGAAATACAATTCTGATATGAATTAGCAGTTCCCTCATCGTAGATGCTGATGAATTTGCTGCACAGTCTGATTCTTCCATGTTATCTTGTTGTAACATTTTAATGGCTCCATTTCAGTGTCAAAACGAAGGTTGAAACTCTAGATGTAAAAGGAAAACGACTGCCCTGGGAGACTGAAATTCTTTTTGCCTGCTTACAGTCCATTTGTTAAAAGTTCTCTCGATGAACCTCTATATTCTATAATGCTACATTGAGTATTTTGTATCACAAAATACCAAATGTGATCCTTATTATGAAAATTGGCAAGGACAGAGGAAATCATGTCACTGGTTTTTCAACAGTTTCTAAATATAAGGATCCAACTTGACCCATTTAATTTATTATAACACTAACTGTCACCTGGATACCCCTAAAATGTAAAATTATTTTTAGAAATCGATGGTACCTGCACATTTTGGAATTTTAAGTGCTTACTAAATTGTGATTTGAGAAATTGGGTCATGTTATGTGTAAAATATTACTATGTAAGGAGGAGCATTTAAAAAGTGAACACATTGCCATTCATTGCCTTCAGTGAGTTTCAGCTTATGTCTTCATTATATAGATGCTGGTAGTATTTAAATCAGCTCCAATTCTGAAACGAGCACTCAAGGTGAAACAAGCCATGATGCAATTGTATGTTCTGAAGTTGCTGAAGGTGCAGACCAAGTATCTGGGTCGCCAATGGCGAAAGAGCAACATGAAGACAATGTCTGCAATCTACCAAAAGGTGCGCCACCGATTGAATGACGATTGGGCTTATGGGAATGGTATGTGCCTAATATTTAAGAATTCAAAATGTTCTTATTAATTCTTTCCCTGCAGAAATCAAAAGACTGATGTTTTGATTAATTATTATCCCATTAGCTCATGTCATCTTTGCCCCATAGATCACCTCCATACTGGAAAGACAATATTAAACTGTTGGGAAAGTTTTAAAACAAAGGATTCTTTAAAGTGATTGAGAAGAAAGAAACTTAAAATGATACAGTGCTGCATCTCCCAAAGTACTTCACATGCAATGAGTTACTCTGAATTGCGGTCACTTGTTATGCAAGTAAATGCAGTAGCCAATGTATATACTTGCGATCTCACAAATAACAGATGGATCTGTTTTAGGGATATTAGTTAAGCGATAAATATTGGCTGTGGCATTAAGACTTCCCTGTGCTTTGGTGGGGGCGGGGGGGGGGGGAGAACAGGAAATCCATAGTGTACCTGAACTACAGAACACAGCTAAGTTCTGTTTTACACCATATGTAAAAATGACCCTTCTTCAGTGAAGTACTTCATCATAACTGCCCATCATAATTATTTGTCGCATCTTTAATTTATGCATTTCACTCAATTATTCATTTTGGGGAAAATGGCCATCACTAACCAGGATGACATTATTGCCCAGCCTCCATTTTTTTCTTGAGAAGATATTGAAAAATCGCCATTTAAACTGCTGCAGTCCATTTGGTGAAGTGTACTTTCACATGGACTGGAGTAAAGGTGCGCAAAGGGAGGGATAGGGGCAGATGATGACTCCAGCCCAGGTACGCTTAAATGTGTAATCCATGTGGTGACCTAGTGCATTATCAATGTTGTTTTCTTTAAGATGGAACTTTAAATTTGGGCACATGTTCAAGTGGAATTTGCTTTTAGAAATGTGAGCTGAATGGGAAATCATTGGAATTTGTATTTTGAAACATTGAGGTCAAACAGCTGCCTTCATATTGAAAGCTATATTATTGACAAAGCAAGAAACTTCTACCTTCTGAAATCTGTTTTAAACAATAATTTTAAATCTTTGTTTGCCTTGTCTTTAATCATTCTGTGGATTGGCCACACTATGAACAATCTTTCTCCATTGATTTCTGGTCTCTGCTGCCATCGCTGCCTGTCCCTCAAAGAGGCCACTTTATGTTCTGATATCCATTCATGCCATCTTGGGTCTTCCCCATGTATGTTTTCCAAGTGTTTTGCCTTACATTACCTCTTTTACCAAACACTCCACTCCTGTTCACATCACATGTCCAAAATATATGAGCTTCCTTGATATCAGTGCCTCAAACAAGTTCCCACTCAGTTGCTTACTTGGCCGTCTATGGTGCACATTATATCCGCCTGAGTCCTTTCATTTCAAATGCTCTTATTAGAACCTCAGCACTCTTCTTGATGGTGCAGCATTTCTGCCAGGACATTAAATAAAGATGGTGAGAGAACCAGTGGGGTAGTGGTAAATTTTGAGGTGCACGAGCTCTAAGAAAATGTGGTGGCAAGCGAAAAGTCTTAGTGCCGGGAGGCAATAAGCATTTTATTTTGAATCATATGGAATTTTGGATCGTGTGTCTTCAGCAAGCTAGAATTTCATTATGCAACAGTTTAATTATTTAATTGAAGCCTATTTGAAAACTTTACTTCTTATGGAGGATGGTTTATAGAGGGACCACTGGTTGATTAATATTAACAACCTAGACCTGGGTGTATAAGTGTTCATTCACCTGATGAAGGAGCAGTGCTGCTAAAGCTCATGATACCAAATAAACCTGTTGGACTTTAACCTGGTGTTGTGAGACTTCTTACTGTGCCCACTCCAGTCCAACACTGGCATCTCCACATCATGGGTGTATAAGGCACAATTTCAAAACTTGAAGATGGTACAAGACTTGGAAGCATTGTGAACTGTGAGGAGGATAGTATAGTGTATCCATAGAGTTCAATGTATACAGATAGGCTGGTGGAATGGGCTGATACGGAGCAGATGGAATTTAATATGGGGAAGTGTGAATTGATACATTTTGTTTAGAAGAACAAGCAGCAGTGACAAAATAAAGGATATGATTGTTGTGGGGCAGCTGGTGGAAATGCTGAGCTGTCCCAAACCCCAAAAGGGAGACTTGAAATAGCTGCCCAAACTTTTATTTGCAATTTGTATACTATGTTCTGAAATTGGAAATTATGCTCCTGACTACTTGTGATTATTTTATGGTAAAGTAAGCGTTTATTAAGAACTAAAGAAAAAAGCAAAATAGCATAGAATTACATTAAAGCACAAAAAGAAGCTTCACACTGTAAAAGTATTTTCAAACCACCCCAAAAGATCTTAACCGCCCTCAGAGCCAGCCTTCCCCCTTTTCTGTTCAGCAATTATTTATAGATTTAATATCTATAGAATCTTGGGGTTTTCTTTAACCACAATGTGCCTTTGCTTTTCTTGGGTGTCCTCTGAGGTTGGAAACAACTGGTTCTTCAGGTCTGGCTTTGTTCACATTGCTTACTGGGAGTTATAGAATCATGACAGTGCAAAAGGAGGCCATTTGGCCCATCAAGCCTGCACCGACGACAATCACACCCAGATCCCATCCCCACATATTTACTCTCCTAATCCCCTTGACACTAAGTGGTAATTTACCATAGCCCTGCACATCTTTGGACTGTGGGAGGAAACCAGAGCACCCAGAGGAAACCCACACAGACATGGGGAGAATGTGCAAACCCCACACAGACAGTCAGCCGAGGCTGGAATTGAACCTGGGTCCCTGGCACTGTGAGGCAGCAGCGCTAACCACCGTGCCACCCGACCAGCTATCCCTGTTGACTGCTATGAGATCCAAACCGCTACCTCCTCGTGTAGATTTCAGTATCTCCTTCTATATGTACTTTCCCTTTGTTCTCTTCATTGTCTTACTCAGTCTCTTTAGAAATGTTCTCTCCCAGAATTAATTAATTCAGTTATTTACTTTGGCTCTGAGGGTGAGTTTACTTTTCTTTTAAATCCTAAATTTACATGTGTACAGCGTTTCATCGTCTGTATATACTCTTCTTTGATCCAAAATAACCCATTCAAATCAACTCCTGTTATTGCCTTATGCAAACATCTGTTTGAAGCCCCTCTAGGTTCATTCCCATATCAACCACTTCTTATTGTTACTTTAGATTCTCACAGTCACCCTGCCTCTTACTCCAATTACCATACTCACAAATCCCAAGCCGTTTTCTTGGCACAATTGTAAAGGGAATGCAGGAGCAGTGGGTCCTGGGTGTATATTTCTATAAATCATTGAAGGTGGATGGAAGGTTGAGAAAGCAATTAATAAATTATACTGTTTCCTGGCTTTTTAGAAATAGGGGCACAGAGTACAAAAGCAAGCAAGTTATGAACCTTCATAGAACTCTGGTGCAGCTTCAACAGGAAGGATGTGAAAGCTTTAGAAAATAGGCAGAAAAGATATACAAGAATGATTGCGAGAATGAGACTTCAGTTATGAGGCCAGATTAGAGTCATAGAGTCATATCCTTCGACCCAACATGCCTATGCCAACCATCAAAAACCAATCTATATGAATCCCATTTCATAGAATCCTACAGTGCAGAAAGAGGCCATTCGGCCCATCGAGTCTGCACCAACCACAATCCCACCCAGGCCCTATCCCCATATCCCTACATATTTACCCACTAATCCCTCTAATCTATGCATCCCGGGACACTAAGGGGCAATTTAGAATAGCCAATCAACCTAGCCCACACATCTTTGGACTGTGGGAGGGAACCGGAGCAGCCGGACGAAACCCACGCAGACACGGGGAGAATGTGCAAACTCCACACAGACAGTGACCCGAGCCGGGATTCAAACCCAGGTCCCTGGAGCTGTAAAGCAGCAGTGCTAACTACTGTGCCGCCCTTGGCCGGATTTACCAGCACTTAGTCTATAGCCTGCTGTGCCTTGAAGATTTATGTGCTTATTCAGATGCTTCTTAAATGTTGTGAGAGTTCTTGCCTCTAACACCCTCTCAGGCAACGTGTTCCATATTTCCACCACCCTCTGGTTAAGAAAGTTTTCCTCGGACCCCTTCTAAACCACTTACTCACCTTAAACCCATGCCCTCTGGTCTTGGACACCTCAGTAAGACTTTTAACAACACCAGGTTAAAGTCCAACAGGTTTATTTGGTAGCAAATACCATTAGCTTTCGGAGCGCTGCTCCTTCGTCAGATGGAGTGGAAAACATTTGGACACCTCTGCCATCGGGAACAGATTCTTACAATCTATCCTATCTATGCCTCTCATAATTTTGTATACCTCTGTCAGATCCATCCTCAGCCTTCTCTGCTCCAGGGAAAACAAACCCAGCCTATCGAGTCTCTTCTCATAGCTGAAACTTTCCATCCAAGGCTACATCCTGGTGAATCTTCTCTGCACCCTTTCCAGTGCAATTACGATCTTCCAATAGACCAGAATTGTACACAATATTCCAATTGTGGCCTAACCCATGTTTTATAAAGTTGTACCAAGACCTCCCTGCTTCTATATTCTATGCCCCAGCTAATGAGGGCAAGCATTCCGTATGCTGCCTTCATCACCCTATCTCCCTGTGCTGCCACCTTCAGAGTTTTATGGACTTGTACATCAAGGTTCCTTTGTTCCTCAATATTCCCTCGATACCCATCATTCATTGTGTACATCTTGCCCTTATTAGACCTCCGAAATGCATCACCTCACACTTATTAGGATTAAATTCCATCTGCCATTGCTCTGCCCAACTCACCAGCTGATCACTATCAGTCTGTAACCTAAGGTAATCTTCCTCACTATCAATAATGCCACCAATTTTCGTGTCATCTGCAAATTTATTAATTATATCTTCTACATTCACATTCACGTTGCATATGTAAATAACAAACAGCAAGGGTCCCACCATCAATCCCTGTGGTACACCGCTGGTCATAGGCTTCCAATCACAAAAAACAATCCTCCAGCATCACCCTTGGATCTTATTAACAATTCAATTTTGGATCTACTTTGCTAACTTGCCTTGAACCCCATGGGCTTGAATCTTTTAGATCAGCCTTCCATGTAGGACATTGTCAAAGGCCTTACTGAAGTCCATGTAAACCACATCAACTGCGCTGTCCTCATCAAGGTATTTAGTTACCATTTCAAAAAATTCAATTAAATTAGTTAGACAGAATCTCCCACCAATAAATCCGTGCTGACTATTCATGATTAATTCTTGCCTTTCCAAATATTGATTAATCCTGTCCCTCAGAATTTTTTTCAAAAACTTCCCTACCACTGACGTTAGACTAACTGGCCTGTCATTACCTGCCTATCACTGCTGCCCTTCTATATAAAGGTACCATGTTAGCTATTCGCCTGTCACCTGGCGCTTCACCTGTGGCCAGCGAAGATTTAAATACCTCCGTGAGGGCCCTTGAAATCTCCTGCATTGCCTTCCATAGCAGCCTCGGATACCTCTCATCAGGCTCATAAAGCATCTCCCCCTTGAACAAAGAAAAGTCCAGCACAGGAAGAGGTCCATCGGCCCTCCAAGCCCGTGACGATCATGATGCCCTAACTAAAATTTTAAAAAACCTTCTGCCCTTACTCGGTTCGTATCCCTCTATTCCCTCCCTATTCATGTACCCGTCCAGATGCCTTTTAAATGTTGCTAATGTGCCTGCTCCCACCACCTCCTAGGTCTGCTTGCCTTCATCAGTCGGGGCATTTTGAGTATAAAAATAGGCGGGTAATGCTGCAGCTGTACAGAACCTTAGGCCTCATCCAGAAGGATGTGGATGCTTTAGAGAGGGTACAGAAGAGGTTTGCCAGGATGTTGCCTGGTCTGGAGGGTATTAGCTATGAGGAGAGGTTGGATTAAGTCAGTTTGTTCTCACTGGAACAACGGAGGTTGAGGGGTGACCTGACAGAGGTCTACAAGATTGAGTGGCATGGACAGATTGGTAGTCAGATGCTCTCTCCTAGGGTAGAAAAGTCAAGTACTAGGGGACATAGGTTTAATGTAAGTGGGGAAAAGTTTAGAGGAGTTGTGCGAGGCAAGTTTTTTTTACACAGAGGGTGGTGAATGTCTGGAACGCGCTGCCTGGGGAGGTGGTGGGAGCAGGTACGATAGCGTCATTTAAGGGGCAACTAGATGAATACATGAATAGGACGGGAATGGAAGGATACGGATTCCGTAAGTGCATATGGTTTTAGTTTAGGCAGGCATCATGATTGGCGCAGGCTTGGAGGGCCAAAGGGCCGGTTCCTGTGCTATACTTTTCTTTATTCTTTGTCCTTCTGGTAGTGTGATGACCAGAGCTGCACGCAATACTCCAAATGCGGCCTAACCAAGGTTTTATATAGCTGCAGTATGGTCTGCCAACTCTTGTACTCAATGCCACGGCCGATGAAGGCAAGCATGCCATATGCCTTCTTAATCACCTTGTGTTGCCAATTTTAGGGAACTGTGAACTTGCACACCCAGACCCCTCTATTAAACTTAAAGTGCTCTAGAACCTCACCATCCCAACTGAAATCTCCAGCTGCAATGTCTTTCTCCTTAGTGAATATAGATGGAAAATATTCATTTAAGGCCTCGCTCCAAGCACAGATTGCCCCTTTGGTCTTTATTCGGCCCCACTCTTGGACAATTGACAAAGCTGGGCCTGTTCTCCTTGGAGATGAGTGAGAGGAGCTTAGTTAGACGTGCTCAAAATCGTGAAGGGTCTGGCCAGAGTAAAACCGGAGAAACTGTACCCATCGGCAGGAGGTTGAGAACCTTAAAGTGATTAACAAAAGAACAAGAGGTGTCATGAGGAAAATGTTTTTTATGCTGCCATTGGCTTGGATCTGGAATGCACTGCCTGGATGTGTGATGGAATTCAGTTGTGGAACTGGATAATTATCGAAAGAGGAAAGATACTGGGCTACAGGGAAAAGGTTTGGGTTGGGATTAGCTGTGTTGCCGTTGCAGAGAACTGACACAAAGACAAAGTGCTGAATGGCCTGCTTCTGTGTTGTAACCATTCTATGATTCTAGCACAGATACTTTTAGGGAACTTGATAAACATATGGTGAGGGAACATTAACAGAGGGATCTGGGTAAGGTCCGAGTAAAGGCAAAAGGTTTTTTTTAGTTTAGTTAGGGCATCATAATCTGCATGGGCTTGGAGGGCCGAAGGGCCTGTTCCTGTGCTGTACTTTTCTTTGTTCTTTGAAGAAAGAAGCTGAAGATTACATTGATTAAGCGATCAAGAAGGGTGGGAGAGTGTTTGAGTAAAACATAAGCACCCAACCTAGATGAGGTAGACCAAATGGCCTGCTTCTGTGCCGTGCGGGCGGCACGGTGGCACAGTGGTTAGCACTGCTGCCCTCACAGTGCCAGGGACCCGGGTTCAATTCTGGCCTTGGGTGACTGTCTGTGTGGAATTTGCACGTTCTCCCCATATCTGCATGGGTTTCCTCCGGGTGCTCCGATTTCCTCTCGCAGTCCAAAGATGTGCAGGTTCGGTGGATTGGCCATGCTAAATTGACCCTTAGTGTCAGAGGGATTAGCATGGTAAATACGTAGGGTTATGGGGGGATAGGGCCTGGGTGGGATTGTTGTCGGAGCAAGCCTGATGGACTGAATGGCCTCCCTCTGCACTGTAGGCATTCTATTCCATTCCAAATTCCATGTTAAGATGCCAGCTTGGTAAACAAACACTATAGTACATTTCACATCCTCAGGCCATCACAGCCAAGGAATTAATATTCAGTTGGCAATCGCAGCATTGTGTTTGGGGATATGGATTGTGTTTTAGATTGCAGGAACCTCGAGCTCCAAAGACCCTGATATCTGTTTATGAGAATGTTTTGGGCAGCAAGTTGTATAGTCTGTATTTATTTTCCAATGGGAGCTGTACAGGAGAATCACTGCTGCTGCTGCACATTGACTCAGAGACATTCAGACTCCAGATTCATAGTCACCCTGTGAGCTGCAAACAGGCCTGCACTCAAACTCCAGCAACTCTTGAGCCCCCACACAATATTGCAGGTAAAATTTAGTCAACATGGTCCTGCCTCTGTGTCACAAGTCAGTCAGCGGTTGTGAGAGGATTTTCCTTCCATTCTGATTGTTGCCATCAATGAGCCAAATCCCTCTGCATGTGTTTACTCCTTGAAATATGTAGCTTCAATAGCAGAGGCAGTGAGGATTAGACTAACACCAATCTTACAGATTAAAAAATCCAGTCAGAAAATTGAGAAGTGAATTCCATTGAGGTCAGTGGAAAGAAAGATCAAGTTTTTTAAAATTCATTCAAGGGAAATGGATTTTGCTGGCTTGGTCAGCATTCATTGCCCATCCCTAATTGCCCTTGAGAAGTTGGTGGTGAGCTGCTTTCTCGAGCCGTTGCAATTCATAGGACGTATAACGGATGACCAATCCCAAGGCACCAAACCTAAGATACAAGAGCAGATGTCAGAAATAGATGCCGACGGATATTCAAGCAGGAGACCAAAATACTGGAGGCAAAGCTTAACTTCTGCAGAAAGTGCAGCTGGAATTTGAATCAGTTGCTTGATGCTGCTTAATGTTATTTTTAAAAAATAAATAAAAACTGCAAAATATAAGGTACAAGGTCTGTTGTGTAACGAGTATCTCCAGAAACAGTGCATTGTATCTCAATCCATACTGCTTTAAATAACTTCTATACATTAAGATTGTTCAGTGTAACAGCATGTGAAAACATTTCTGAGGACTTTCTTTGGTTAATATTTCTTCTAAAGCTCTAAGTATGATTTCATTAAGAATATTGACCAAAGGAAATGGGGGATCTCATAGAGACTTATAAAATTCTAACAGGACTAGACAGTGTAGATGCAGGGAGGATGTTCCCGATGGTGGGGGAGTCCAGAATCAGGGGTCACAGTCTGAGGATTCAGGGTAGACCATTTAGGTGAGGAGACATTTCTTCACCCAAAGAGTGGTGAACCTGTGGAATTCATTACCACAGGAAGTAGTTGATGCCAAAACATTGAACGTATTCAAGAGGCAGCTGGATATAGCACTTGGGGCGAATGGAATCAAAGGTTATGGGGAGAAAGCAGAATTAGGCAATTGAGTTGGACGATCAGCTATGATCGTGATGAATGGCGGAGCAGGCTCGAAGGGCCGAATGGCCTCCTCCTGCTCCTGTTTATGTTCTATGAAATGTCTTCCTCCTATGTTTCTATGAAATTGAGTCATTACCATTAATGTTAAAAACTAAACCATTCGGTATCGAATCCAGGTTGGCTCTCCTTGAAGCAATTCAATTAGTCCCATTCACCCACTCTGTCTCTACTCCCTGTAAGTTTATTTCATTTGATTGCCCATCCAATTGTCTCTGCTTCCACCGCCCTCATGGACACCGCTTGCTGCATAAAAAAATCTTCCTCACTTTCTCCCTCTATCGTTTGCCCAAAACCTTCCATCTGTGTCCCCTAGTTTTTCTGCTGTATGCTGTTTTGTCTTGTCTATCATATCCAAACTTGTCAAAATCTTTTACACCTCTGGTACTCCAGGAACACACCTACAGCATTTCTATACATGGGAGCTGACTTGTTCTGTGTGCTAAATTATTTTTTACTGAATTCCTTTTTCTGTGAAAAGGGACTGGATTTCCAGCAAGATTATAATAAATTAGAATTGAAACGCTGGTTCCTCAAATTAATTCACACAATTGGGCAATCAGCAAGCGACATGATATCATTTTTAAAATTCTTACCCTTGTGTTGAAGTTCTTCAGTGGCCTCGCCCCAATCTCTGGAACCTCCACTCAGCTACTCCAGCTCTGACTTCTACTGTGCCTGCACCCACTTATGTCAATGTGCATTGAGAGCCAACATTGAACAGATTGATTGTCGCGAACATGACAAAAATCCCAATCAATCCAGATTTTGCTCCAGTGGGTAACTGTTTGCAGAGTGTTCTGGGAAAACACCTGGCGTGGCCACAGGAATTCCAAATGAACTATGACCTTTGGCTTGAAAAGGAAGTGTTCTCAAAGCCAATCGGCATTGGTCTTTCTTCAGTTGCTTAAGCACTGGAATTCCCTTCTTACATCTGGGACGTTTTATTGTGTTAAAGGTCTAAATAAACGTTGTATAAATACAAATTGTTGTTTTAAACAGCAATAATTATGATTTCACCAGCTTATTTTGAGGATAAGTTGGTTGCAAGCTGTCCTCAGTCATATCACAAGCTGACTTTGCACTATGAGGCTCATAGGGACGAGCAGCCAGGTTCACCTATTGGTTTAGTTAACACTTCACATCAACAGGAACCTTCAATTCCAACACAAGGGGCTGTAACATCCGAGCACCCCAGCATCAATTGTGGGGGGGGGTACCCCAAGGATGCTCTGGGGAATCCTCCTTCAAGGTTTCCAGGTAAGGGTTTGCATGGCAATTGCCCAGAAGTGCAGACTTCCACTGGGTAATTGCCCTACGCTGTGAACTGTCAAAAAAAATTACAATCTAAATCGCAAACTTAGGATGGTTTTGCCAGGGTTACACCAATAGTTGCCAAGAAAAGGTTAGAAGAATTAAAACCTCTTCTACCTTCTGGGTAGCTACTGTAAAGTCCCAGACTGACACCTCTTTCCCCCCTCCCACCCCACCCCTAACCAATGGTACACCACCCACACTCGCTCCTGTGGCATTGATGAGCAAGATCCCATCTTTGTGATTTACTTGACGAGAACTCAGTGTTAAAGCACCAAGGCTTGGCCCCCTAGCCCTGGGGCCTGGCTGTTTGGAACAGTCTGCACCGCCGCCCCCCCCCGCCCCCAGCCCTTGTTGGAGGTGCCAAAGCAGAGTGGACATACCCTATTCAACTCCCTTGTTAACTGTCAGCCACTCTGAGAGGGTGCCAACAATTCAAACCATAAAGTGTTGCTTATGATTAAACTTGGGCTGGCCAGCTGATTAAATATGGTGGTTTTCTCATGTCAAACATTTTCACCCAAAATTTCCCCCGCTAGACTGAATCGAATTCCTTCTTAAATTCATTGAAGCACATGTTTCAAAGTCAGTTTTCTAATTTTTAAAAATGTAATTTTTTTTTAGATCTTGATGCCCGTCCATGGGATTTTCAGGCCGAGGAATGTGCATTGAGAGCCAACATTGAACGGTTTAATAGTCGCAGATATGATAAAAATCCAAACAATCCAGATTTTGCTCCAGTGGATAACTGTTTGCAGAGTGTCCTGGGACAGCAGCTGGTGTTGCCAGAGGAATTCCAAATGAACTATGACCTTTGGCTTGAGAGGGAAGTGTTCTCAAAGCCAATCAGCTGGGAGGAGCTTCTTCAGTAATTTCCACCTCCATTTTGTATGATAGTCAATCGTTTTTTAACTGTGTAATAAATTAATCATTGTCTACATGAACTTTGTTAGGTATTGTAGGCCGAGAAATCTTGTTTAATTTGTCACCGCATCAATGATGAGAAATATAGGTGAGTTTCTTTCCATCCATTCTGTGTGGTGCTGAAACCACATGCCAAGCCTTCAGCACCTGCTGGAAAGTGCCTATATGGGCATTGGTGGAATATTATATTATTGAACTTGTCATGACTCCTATGGTTAAATATCTTGCTTAGCTAACACAAGGAGAAGTACTTGGTTGAGTACCAGAGGACAAAATAACTCCCAAGAATCAAGGCGTTCAGGAGAGAAGGTGCAAAAATCAAAAGCGGAAGAAGCATTTGCGAAATGCTTGAAGCTGTTGGGAATTATTTGACTATTCATTAACTGTAGTGAACAAGTATATCTGGCAAAAAAAGCAGTAAAGTACTGCTTGTATTTGTACATGTTGCTAAAATTAACCAAGGATTTCATCCTTTAGGTGGTAATAAAGGGAAAATAATTAGTAACTAAGCTTCAGGTCCGATGAAAATGCTGATTCTTGTGTTTGATGTTTTTTACTGTTTAATGGTCTTTGTTTCTTGATAAGCTTTTTCTTTTAACTGTTACCAATGAATGAAAGTGTAAGTTGTGTGAGATAACTGCCTTTGATTTTTTTTTTATTTTGCTGATCAAATTTGACAGTTTGGAAAATGATCTAATACTCAACTTACTCGCCAGATCCTAAAACTGTGGAATTTCTCATTTTCATAAAACTCTTCTACAATCCATGAACTTCTAGAAACTTACTTCATCTCCTTTTATACCTGTTTTAGCTTCAGATATATTATGGGCTGTAACGCTTCACATTGGCTTCTTAAAACATAAAGAGCTGCAAAGTAACTGAGGAAGAAGTTTAACAACACCAGGTTAAAGTCCAACAGGTTTATTTGGTAGCAAAAGCCACACAAGCTTTCGGAGCTGCAAGCCCCTTCTTACCTGAAGAAGGGGCTTGCAGCTCCGAAAGCTTGTGTGGCTTTTGCTACCAAATAAACCTGTTGGACTTTAACCTGGTGTTGTTAAACTTCTTACTGTGTTTACCCCAGTCCAAGGCCGGCATCTCCACATCAAGTAACTGAGGTACAGAGAGTAGTTTAGTTTTTGGGATGTATTTTGCATTATTCCTATTTAATCATTAAGTATGTAATAGAAGGTTGCCTGGCCAAATATCTTGGACATTGTGATCTGAATCTTAATTGTGTTACTTTTCATTGCATTTCTGCATGTTTAGACAGATAAAAGAACAAAGAACAGTACAGCACAGGAAACAGGCCCTTCGGCCCTCCAAGCCTGTGCCGCTCCTTGGTCCAACTAGACCAATCGTTTGTATCCCTCCATTCCCAGGCTGCTCATGTAACTATCCAGGTAAGTCTTAAACGATGTCAGCGTGCCTGCCTCCACCACCCTACTTGGCAGCGCATTCCAGGCCCCCACCACCCTCTGTGTAAAAAATGTCCCTCTGATATCTGAGTTATACTTCGCCCCTCTCACCTTGAGCCCGTGACCTCTCGTGATCGTCACCTCCGACCTGGGATAAAGCTTCCCACTGTTCACCCTATCTATACCCTTCATAATCTTGTACACCTCTATTAGATCTCCCCTCATTCTCCGTCTTTCCAAGGAGAACAACCCCAGTCTACCCAATCTCTCCTCATAGCTAAGACCCTCCATACCAGGCAACATCCTGGTAAACTTTCTCTGCACTCTCTCTAACGCCTCCACGTCCTTCTGGTAGTGCGGTGACCAGAACTGGACGCAGTACTCCAAATGTGGCCTAACCAGCGTTCTATACAGCTGCATCATCAGACTCCAGCTTTTATACTCTATACCCCATCCTATAAAGGCAAGCATACCATATGCCTTCACCACCTTCTCCACCTATGTTGCCACCTTCAAGGATTTGTGGACTTGCACACCTAGGTCCCTCTGTGTTTCTATACTCCTGATGACTCTGCCATTTATTGTATAACTCCTCCCTACATTATTTCTTCCAAAATGCATCACTTCGCATTTATCCGGTTTAAACTCCATCTGCCACCTCTCCGCCCAATTTTCCAGCCTATCTATATCCTGCTGTATTGCCCGACAATGCTCTTCGCTATCCGCAAGTCCAGCCATCTTTGTGTCATCCGCAAATTTGCTGATTACACCAGTTACACCTTCTTCCAAATCATTTATATATATCACAAATAGCAGAGGTCCCAGTACAGAGCCCTGCGGAACACCACTGGTCACAGACCTCCAGCTGGAAAAAGACCCTTCGACCACTACCCTCTGTCTCCTATGGCCAAGCCAGTTCTCCACCCACCTAGCCACTTCTCCTTGTATCCCATGAGCCTTAACCTTCTTAACCAACCTGCCATGTGGGACTTTGTCAAATGCCTTACTGAAATCCATATAGACGACATCCACGGCCCTTCCTTCATCAACCGTTTTTGTCACTTCCTCAAAAAACTCCACCAAATTTGTAAGGCACGACCTCCCTCTTACAAAACCATGCTGTCTGTCACTAATGAGATTGTTCCGTTCTAAATGCACATACATCCTGTCTCTAAGAATCCTCTCCAACAAGTTCCCTACCACGGACGTCAAGCTCACCGGCCTATAATTTCCTGGGTTATCCCTGCTACCCTTCTTAAACAACGGGACCACATTCGCTATCCTCCAATCCTCAGGGACCTCACCCGTGTCCAAAGAAGCGACAAAGATTTCCGTCAGAGGCCCAGCAATTTCATCTCTCGTCTCCCTGAGCAGTCGAGGATAGATGCCATCAGGCCCTGGGCCTTTGTCAGTTTTAATGTTCCCTAAAAAACCTAACACTTCCTCTCTTGTAATGGAGATTTTCTCTAACGGGTCAACACCTCCCTCCGAGACACTCCCGGTTAACACGCCCCTCTCCTTCGTGAATACCGAGGCGAAGTATTCATTTAGGATCTCCCCTATTCCCTTGGGTTCTAAGCATAATTCCCCTCCTTTGTCCCTGAGAGGTCCGATTTTCTCCCTGACAACTCTTTTGTTCCTAACGTATGAATAGAATGCCTTAGGATTCTCCTTAATCCTGCCTGCCAAGAACATCTCGTGACCTCTTCTTGCCCTTCTAACTCCCCGTTTGAGTTCTTTCCTACTCTCTCTGTATTCCTCCAAAGCTCCATCTGTTTTCAGTTGCCTGGACTTAACGTACGCCTCCCTTTTCATTTTAATCAGATCCTCAATTTCCCTGGTTATCCACGGCTCTCGAATCCTACCTTTCCTATCTTTCCTTTTTACAGGCACATGCCTATCCTGCAGCCTTATCAATAGTTCCTTAAAAGACTCCCACATGCCAGACGTGGACTTACCCTCGAACATCCTCTCCCAATCAACATCCACCAATTCCTGCCTAATCCGGCTATAGCCAGCCTTCCCCCAATTTAGCACCCTGCCCGTAGGACAGCACTCATCCTTGTCCATTACTATCCTAAAGTTAACAGAGTTGTGGTCACTATTTGCCACATGTTCCCCTACCGAAACTTTGACGACCTGACCGGGCTCATTTCCCAGAACTAGGTCCAGTATAGCCCCCTCTTTCGTCGGGCTATCTACATACTGTTCCAAAGAACCTTCCAGTATGCATTTTACAAATTCCTCCCCGTCCGGACCCCCAGCTCTAAGCACTTTCCAGTCTGTGCCAGGGAAATTAAAGTCCCCCACTACAACAACCCTATTTTTTCTGCACCTATCCAGAATCTCCTGACATATCCTTTCCTCATGACTTCAGTCATGACTGTTGTAAAGGCAGAATTCCAAGGAATCTATTCCAACTATAGTGGGCAAGAACATAATCATGGATCATTTAATTTAATTTAAATGTAATTATTGGGCTTGAAACCCATTTCAACGTGCTCACAAATTTCTTCACACCCCCGCCAAAAAAAACTGGAAGTCTCATGGGCATCAATTATACCTGATCCACAGAAGCGTGGACATGGCACCTTGAGCTCCGAGGGAAGGCAAGGGGTGAACTGCGGCTTTGAACTGTGCCCCTGTATCCTTCTGCCACTCCCGGGTGGCAGAAGGTCCCCCAAGGGATCTGGAGGTTGGGTGGTTTCAGGCTGGGGGAAAGGGGTTGACTTTGGGACTCGCCCCTGGGATGGTGGTTTAGTGGCTGCAATTTTCCTTCTTGTCTTGGAAAAAGTGGTGTTCACTCTCAGGATCATGATTTCAGACACCATTCTTGTATTGTCTCTGTTCTTTAAAACCTTTGAAGTGCCCTGGTGACTTTGATATGAGATGCATTCAAACATTGCAGTTAGAAAAGAGGAATGAAACCTCATAACTGATCCAAGTTGTTGATCAAAGGCAAAATGTTTATAAACATTGTGATAAGTAATGAAGGCAGCACTTGAGGTGCATTCAACCGTGAAGAGGAAGAAAAACAAAGCTCCGGGCTAGTGGGTAAGTGATTCGACTGTCAATCAAAGCACTTCAAGTGAGTCTGACACCAGACTTTCAATGCTGAAAGGGGAACTCCCCAGTGCAGTGGTCTCCAAATAGTTGATTGCAATCGACAGGTCAATCCTGGAGTCTCAAAAAGTCAATTGTCATTGGTTGCTGTACCACTGCCAAAAATGCATGGGATTCTGGTTTCTCGTGATGACAAGTGAATTAGCTCAATGACTGCTCAATTGCAGGCACCACTAAGGTGAGTGAAGACAAAATAAAGAGCAAGGAGCCAGGGGACCTCCAGGAGGGCAAGACCATTTGTCAACAGAGTGTAGCCTTGAGTAAAAGAGACAATTTGGACTAACATCACAAAACAATGCATGAAAAATTTCAAGAAAATTTCCCTTTAAACAGTGCCATTTAGACAAAGAAAGTTGGGGAGTTAAAGGGAACGTTGCAAGCTCAACAATCACTCTTCAAAAACTGGCTAAAAGCTAGCAAGTAGGTGTCTTTTTGCATTAGCCATCTGCTGGGAAAACATAAGAAATAATTGACTGCTGGTGAAGTTATCAGGGAGGCTACGATGATCGCTGCAGACACCTTGTTCAAAGACTTTGAAAACAAAGATGAAATTATGACAGAGAGTGCTGCTTAGTGCTTTAACAGTAGCCAGAAGGGTGGAATTGTCCAAGGATGTGGCTCTGCACTTGCACCAAGACTTATCAGGCTGTGAATGTTTCTTGCTGCAATTTGAGTCAGTAGACATAATGGATACGGCCCAGCTGACTGTTTTGGTTCACTTGATATTCAAAAATGCTCCAACAAAGGAAGACTTCCTCACTATTTAGCCACTCAGAGAGGACGAGGCGATGAGGTCTACAACAGATTTACAAGGTATGTGACTGAGATAAACATTCCAACCAAGATAAAAGCAAATGACTGCGAATGCTGGAATCTGAAACAAAAACAGGAAACGCTGGAAAATGTCAGCAGGTCTGACAGCATCTGTGGAAACAGAATAGAGCTGATGTTTCAAATCTGGATGACCCTTCATCAGAGTTTTGTCAAGAAACTGGTTTCAATCACAATCCATGATGCACCATCAGTGCTGGGTGTCAGTACAGGCTTTGTTGCACTTCGCAGAAACGATCCTGAATTCCCCTCTGTTAATTACCACTGAGCTATCTACCAACGAGTGCTAGTGAGCAAGGTTATTGACTTTTGTCATGTAATGACGGTTGTTGTCAAGATCATAAACTCAATTCATGCGAGAGCTCTGCAACGTCACTTGTTCAAGCCTTTTACAGATGCACCATAGAAAACATTCTTTCTAGTATCACAGCTTGGTATGGGCTCCTGCTCTGCCCAAGACCACAAGGAACTACAAAAGATCATGAATGTAGCCCAATCCATTTCACAAACCAGCCTCCCATCCATTGACTCTGTCTACACTTCCCGCTGCCTCAGCAAAGCAGCCAGCATAAATTAAGGACCCCACACACCCTGGACATTCTCTCTTCCACATTCTTCCGTCGGGAAAAAGATACAGAAGTCTGAGGTCACGTACGAACCGACTCAAGAACAGCTTCTTCCCTGCTGCTGTCAGACTTTTGAATGGACTTAACTTGCATTAAGTTGATCTTTCTCTATAGCCTAACTATGACCATAATACTACATTCTGCGCTCTCACGTTTCCTTCTCTATGAACAGTACGTTTTGTCTGTGCAAGAAACAATACTTTTCACTATGTTAATACATGTGACAATAATAAATCAAGTCAAATTGATGCCACCTATTGTGTGCTAAGCCTTCATGCAGATGTGAGATAGTTAAGTTGAAGAAAAGTCCTCCAGAAATTTTTAGATCTGCTGTGTGAAATTGTCACTATTCTTAAATCAAATGAGGTGTACAGCGTTACGGTTCAGGTTAGAAACTCCAAAGTGTTTTCTGAAGCCACTCTGATTCATAAATTTCACATTTTGAATTTGGCTAGGATAAGCATGAGATGTTTCACTTCAGGTATAGACATAGAAACATAGAAGATAGGCACAGGAGGAGGCCATTTGGCCCTTCGAGCCTGCTCCGCCATTCATTACGATGATGTCTGATCATCCAACTCAATAGTCTAATCCTGCTTTCTCCCTAAAACCTGTGCTCCCATTTGGCTCAAGTGCTATATCCAACAGCCTCTTGTGGTAATGAATTCCACAGGCTCCCCACACTTTGGGTGAAAAAATGTCTCCTCACCTCTATCCTCAATGGTCTACCCTGAATCCTCAGATTGTGACCCCTGGTTCTGGAATCCCCCACCATTGGGAATATCCTCCCTGCATCTACCCTGTCGAGTCCTGTTAGAAATTTGTACGTCTATGAGATTCCCCCCTCATTCATCTGAACTCCAGCGAAAACAGTCCTAACCTAGTCAATCTCTCCTTACATCCCCAGAATCAGCCTGGTAAACTTCCGCTGCACTCGAGAGAGAGAGAGAGAGAGAGAGAGCAAGAACATTCTCAGGAAAGGATTCCAAAACTGCACACAATACTCGAGGTGTGGCCTCACCAAGACCCTGTACAATTGCAACAACACATCCCTGCTCCTGAAAGCGAAACCTCCCGCAATGAAGGCCAACCTGCCATTTGCCGCCTTTACCGCCTGCTGCACCTGCATGCTTACCTTCAGTGGCTGGTGCACAAGGACACCCAGGTCTGTCTGCACTAACTTTAGTGGGATTAGGCAGAAATTGACAGCTGTTGTTTGGGAGAGGCTGTTTGAGGGTAAATCCACATCTGGCATGTGGGAGTCTTTTAAAGAACTGTTGTGAGGGCTGCAGGATAGGCATATGCCTGTAAAAAAGCATAGGAAGGGGGGTAGGATTCGAGAACCGTGGATAACCAGGGAAATTGAGTGATTGGTCAAAAAGAAAAGAGAGGCGTACGTTAGGTCCAGGCAGCTAAAAACGGAGGGAGCTCTGGAGGAATACAAAGAAAGTAGGAAAGAACTCAAACGAGGAATTAGAAGGGCAAAAAGGGGTCACGAAATGTCCTTGGCAGACAGGATTAAGGAGAATCCCAAGGCATTTTATTCATACGTTAGGAACAAAAGGGTTGTCGGGGAAAAAATCGGACCTCTCGGGGACAAAAGTGAGGAATTATGCTTAGAGCCCAAAGAAGTAGGGGAGATCCTAAATGAATACTTTGCGTCGGTATTCACAAAGGAGAGGGATGTGTTGACTGGGTGTCTCGGAGGGGAGTATTGACCCGTTAGCGAAAATCTCTATTACAAGGGAGGAAGTGTTAGATTGTTTAGGGAATATAAAGACTGACAAATCCCCAGGGCCTGATGGAATCTATCCAAGGCTGCCCAGGGAGACGAGAGATGGAATCGCTGGGCCTCTGACGCAAATCTTTGTCTCGTTACTGGACACAGGTGAGGTGAGATGACGTGGAGATGCCGGCGTCGGACTGGGGTAAACACAGTAAGAAGTTTAACAACATCAGGTTAAAGTCCAACAGGTTTATTTGGTAGCAAAAGCCACACAAGCTTTCGCAGCTTCAAGCCCCTTCAGGTGAGTGGGAATTCTGTTCACAAACAGGGCATATAAAGACACAAACTCAATTTACATGAATAATGGTTGGAATGCGAATACTTACAACTAATCAAGTCTTTAAGATACAAAGAACATGAGTGGAGAGAGCATCAAGACAGGCTAAAAAGATGTGTATTGTCTCCAGACAAGACAGCCAGTGAAACTCTGCAGGTCCAGGCAAGCTGTGGGGGTTACAAATAGTGTGACATAAACCCAATATCCCGGTTTAGGCCGTCCTCGTGCGTGCGGAACTTGGCTATCAGTTTCTGCTCAGCGATTCTGCGCTGTCGTGTGTCATGAAGGCCGCCTTGGAGAACGCTTACCCGAATATCAGAGGCCGAATGCCCATGACCGCTGAAGTGCTCCCCAACAGGAAGAGAACAGTCTTGCCTGGTGATTGTCGAGCGGTGTTCATTCATCCGTTGTTGCAGCGTCTGCATAGTTTCCCTAATGTACCATGCCTCAGGACATCCTTTCCTGCAGCGTATCAGGTAGACAACGTTGGCCAAGTTGCAAGAGTGTGTACCATGTACCTGGTGGATGGTGTTCTCACGTGAGATTATGGCATCTGTGTCAATGATCCGGCACGTCTTGCAGAGGTTGCTGTGGCAGGGTTGTGTGGTGTCGTGGTCACTGTTCTCCTGAAGGCTGGGTAATTTGCTGTGGACAATGGTCTGTTTGAGGTTGTGCGGTTGTTTGAAGGCAAGAAGTGGGGGTGTGGGGATGGCCTTGGTGAGATGTTCATCTTCATCAATGTCATGTTGAAGGCTCCGGAGGAGATGCCGTAGCTTCTCCGCTCCGGGGAAGTACTGGACGACGAAGGGTATTCTGTCCACCGTGTCCCGTGTTTGTCCTCTGAGGAGGTCGGTGCGGTTTTTCGCTGTGGCGCGTTGGAACTGTTGATCAATGAGTCGAGCGCTATATCCTGTTCTTATGAGGGCATCTTTCAGCGTCTGGAGGTGTCTGTTGCGATCCTCCTCATCTGAGCAGATCCTGTGTATACGGAGGGCTTGTCCGCAGGGGATGGCGTGTTTAGGGTGGAAGCTAGAGAAGTGGAGCATCGTGAGGTTATCCGTGGGCTTGCGGTACAGTGAGGTGCTGAGGTGACCGTCCTTAATGGAGATGCGTGTGTCCAAGAATGCAACCGATTCCGGAGAGTAGTCCATGGTGAGTGATGGTGGGATGGAACTTGTTGATGTCATCATAGAGTTGTGAGGTCCCAGAGGATTGGAGGATAGCTAATGTGGTCCCGTTATTTCAGATGGGTAGGAAGGATAACCTGGGAAATTATAGGCCGGTGAGCTTGACGTCCGTGGTAGGGAAGTTGTTGGAGAGGATTCTTAGAGATAGGATGTATGCGCATTTAGAAAGGAATAAACTCATTAACGATAGTCAGCATGGTTTTGTGAGAGGGAGGTCATGCCTCACTAACCTGGTGGAGTTTTTTGAAGAAGTGACTAGAATGGTTGATGAGGGAAGGGCCGTGGATGTCGTCTATATGGACTTTAGTAAAGGGTTTGACAAAGTCCCTCATGGTAGGCTGGTGAAAAAGGTTGGATCTCATGGGATAAAGGGGGAGGTGGCTAGATGGGTGGAGAACTGGCTTGATCACAGAAGACAGAGGGTGGTAGTGGAAGGGTCTTTTTCCAGCTGGATGCCTGTGACTAGTGGTGTTCCGCAGGGCTCTGTATTGGGACCTCTGCTGTTTGTGATTTATATAAACGATCTGGAAGAAGGTGTAACGGGTGATCAGTAAGTTTGCGGACGACACGAAAATGGCTGGACTTGCAGATAGTGAGGATCATTGTCAGAGGCTACAGAAGGATATAGATAGGCTGGAAATTTGGGCAAAGAAATGGCAGATGGAGTTCAATCCAGATGAATGCGAAGTGATGCATTTTGGTAGAACTAACATAGGGGGGAGCTATATGATAAATGGCAGAACCATAAAGGGTGTAGATACGCAGAGGGACCTGGGTGTGCAAGTCCACACATCCTTGAAGGTGACATCACAGGTGGAGAAGGTAGTGAATAAGGCATATGGCATGCTTGCCTTTATAGGACGGGGCATAGAGTATAAATGTTGGGGTCTGATGTTGCAGTTGTATAGAACGTTGGTTGGGCCGCATTTGGAATACTGCGCCCAGTTCTGGTCGCCACACTACCAGAAGGACGTGGAGGCTTTAGAGAGAGTGCAGAGGAGGTTTGCCAGGATGTTGTCTGGTATGGAAGGGCTTAGTTATGAGGAGAGATTGGGTAAACTGGGGTTGTTCTCACTGGAAAGACGGAGAATGAGGGGAGACCTAATAGAGGTGTACAAAATTATGAAGGGTATAGATAGGGTGGACAGTGGGAAGCTTTTTCCCAGGTCGGAGGTGACGATCACGAGGGGTCATGGGCTCAAGGTGAGAGGGGCGAGGTAAAACACAGATATCAGAGGGACGTTTTTTACACAGAGAGTGGTGGGGGCCTGGAATGCGCTGCCAAGTCGGGTGGTGGAGGCAGACACGCTGGCATCGTTTAAGACTTACCTGGATAGTCACATGAGCAGTCTGGGAATGGAGGGATACAAACGAATGGTCTAATTGGACCAATGAGCGGCACAGGCTTGGAGGGCCGAAGGGCCTGTTTCCTGTGCTGTACTAACAAAGAACAACAAAGATCAAAGAACAGCACAGGAACAGGCCCTTCGGCCCTCCAAGCCCGTGCCGCTCCCTGGTCCAAAATGGACCATTCTTTTGTATCCCTCCATTCCCTCTCCGTTCATGTGGCTATCTAGATAAGTCTTAAACGTTCCCAGTGTGTCCGCCTCCACCACCTTGCCCGGCAGCGCATTCCAGGCCCCCACCACCCTCTGTGTAAAATACGTCCTTCTGATATCCGTGTTAAACCTTCCCTCCCCTCACCTTGAACCTATGACCCCTCGTGAACGTCACCACCGACCTGGGAAAAAGCTTCCTACCGTTCACCCTATCTATGCCTTTCATAATTTTATGCACCTCTATTAGGTCACCCCTCATCCTCCGTCTTTCCAGGGAGAACAACCCAGTTTACCCAATCTCTCCTCATAACTAAGCCCTTCCATACCAGGCAACATCCTGGTAAATCTCCTCTGCGCTCTCTCTAAAGCCTCCACGTCCTTCTGGTAGTGTGGCGACCAGAACTGGGCGCAGTATTCCAAATGCGGCCGAACCAACGTTCTATACAACTGCAACATCAGACCCCAACTTTTATACTCTATGCCCCGTCCTATAAAGGCAAGCATGCCATTTGCCTTATTCACTACCTTCTCCACCTGTGACGTCACCTTCAAGGATGTGTGGACTTGCACACCCAGGTCCCTCTGCATATCTACACCCTTTATGGTTCTGCCATTTATCGTACAGCTCCCCCCCTACGTTAGTTCTACCAAAATGCATCACTTCACATTCATCTGGATTGAACTCCATCTGCCATTTCTTTGTTCTTTGTTCTAAAGGAATTAAGGGTTATGGTGAGCGGGCGAGTAAATGGAGCTGAGTCCATGAAAAGATCAGCCATGATCTTATTGAATGGTAGAGCAGGCTCAAGGGGCCAAATGGCCTACTCCTGCTCCTACTTCTTATGCAGCGTTTCGGTGCATGAGAGATTTAGTAGATCAGTTACATTCTCTCAAAAAAAAAGTTGATCACTGAACAGCAACATTGAGATTGCATGAAATTGGCAGAGGGAGACACTCCTAAACCAAGGGATAACGTAATGCTAAAACTCATGATGGACAAAAAATGGGCTGGGGTCCAATGGGAGGAGCCTTTTACTGTGATTGTCACAGGAGAAACAATAGCCTTAATTGATGAGAAGTACAGTCCGCGATGGCAACTGGACACATCTGAAACCATATCCTACTGAGCCATCCAGTAATATCCAGACTGTACAGATGGATGAATGATCCAGTAGAACAGTGGATCATCATGGCTATTGCAGCCGCATTAATGATGTCAGGATTAATTTTAATTTGGACGAAATTGAGCAGCATGGTGGCGCAGTGGTTAGCACTGCTGCCTCACAGCAGCCAGGGGCCCGGGTTCGATTCTAGCTTCAGGTCACTGTCTGTGTGGAGTTTGCACATTTTCTCTGTGTCTGTGTGGGTATCCTCCAGGTGCTCCAGTTTCCTCCACAGTGCAAAGATGTGCAGGTTAGGTTGATTGGCCATGCTAAATTGTCCCTTTGTGTCGGGTGGATTAGCTAGGGTTTATGGGGATCGGGCCTGGGTGGGATTGTGGTTGGTGCAGGCCTGATGGGCTGAATGGCATCCTTCTGCACTGAATCATAGAAACCTTACAGTGCAGAAAGAGGCCATTGGGCCCATCGAGCCTGCACCGACCACCATCCCACCCACGCCCTGCCCCCATATCCCTACATATTTACCCACTAATCCCTCTAACCTACGCATTTCAGGACACTAAGGGGCAACTTTAGCGTGGCCAATCAACCTAACCCGCTCATCTTTGGACTGTGGGAGGAAACCGGAGCACCCGGAGGAAACCCACGCAGACACAAGGAGAATGTGCAAACTCCACACAGACAGTGACCCAGGTCGGGAATCGAACCCAGGTCCCTGGAGCCGTGAAGCAGCTAACCAGTGTGCTACCATGCCGCCCCGTAGGGATTCTGTTTTATGAATGATTAGATTTAATCAAATTATGGCACAGGGAAATCAGGGTAATATTAGAATAGAAGAAGTAGAAATGAATTGGTTAACCCCACAACAGACAATCAGCTTCGCCGGTCTGCTGCCCTTTGCTGGATGCTTGGCTTCACTTGAACACGGAGGGTGTCTTCCGGAGGTCTACCTTTTGGAAGCAGTGACTGCACCTATGCAAATCTTCCCCACAACAGCCAATCAGTGTTCCCGCTCTGCTGTCCTATGCTGGATTTTGTGCTTTGATTAGATCAAAATGTTGCAATATATACCTGACACTTCAGAGAACAGAACCAATTTGGTCACACACATTTGAAAGGAGGTCGAAAAATTTAAACAACCAACATCCTTTTCTTTGTGGAACTGGGCGGCTGGTGGATGGGTTCTCTAGGGACTAACATAATGCAAGGGGTAGTGTTTCTCATCCTCATGATCCTAATGTTCATTGTGATTATACCAATGTTTAAATGCTGCTGTTATTTAGCAGCAAAGTCCATAGGGGGCGCAACAGCAGTGGCGTCGATCCAGGAGGACAAAAGGATGTCGCTCGTACCAAGAGCTCCTCCAGCGTATGAGAATATACATTGTCAGACATTTATCTGATGGCCTAAATGAACTAATATTACTTTTCCTTATGACTTTCAGCATTAGTGAGGATTATAATTCAGATATACAACCAATACAGTATTAGTGATGACAATCAAGGATAAGAAGGAAGAAATCAAGAAATCAATCATTTCTTAGGATTTAAGCTATTTTTATTTACTGGCCTAATATTGAGCGAGCCAATAGCTGAGGAGGGGAGGGGATTAATGTGGGAAATTTCTAATGAATCAATAAGGTTTATAGACAGTAAACATTAAGGCATTTTATACGTATATAAAGAGCAAGAGAGTCACCAGGGAAAGGGTTGGTCCACTCAAGGATAGTGGAGGGAATCTATGCATGGAACCAGAGGAAATGGGTGAGATACCAAATAAATACTTTGCTTCAGTATTCACCGAAGAGAGGGACTTGATGGATGAGGGGCCTAGGGTAGGGTGTGTAGATATTCTGGGTCATGTCGATATCAAAAAGGAGGTATTGGGCATCTTAAAAAGCATTAAAGTAGATAAGTCCTCAGGGCCTGATGGGATCTACCCCAGAATACTGAGGGAGTCAAGGGTGAAAATTGCTGGGGCCTTGATAGAAATCTTTGTATTCTGATTTGCTACAGTTGAAGTCCCAGAGGACTGGAGGATAGCCAATGTTGTTCAGTTGTTTAAGAAGGGCAGAAGGGATAATCCAGGAAATTATAGGCCGGTGAGCCTTGCGTCAGTAGGGAAATTATTTGAAAAGATTCTTAGGGACAGGATTTACTGACATTTGGAAACAAATGGACTTATTAGTGATAGACAGCATAGCTTTGTGAAGGGGAGGTCGTGTCTCACTAACTTGATGGAGTTTTTCGAGGAAATCACGAAGATGATAGATGAGGGAAAGGCAGTGGATGTTGTATACATGGACTTCAGTAAAGCTTTTGACAAGGTACCACACGGTAGACTGGTACATAAGGTGAAGTCATAAGAACTAGGAGCAGGAGTAGGACATCTGGCCCCTCGAGCCTGCTCCGCCATTCAATAAGATCATGGCTGATCTTTTTGTGGACTCAGCTCCATTTACCCGCCGGCTCACCATAATCCTTAATTCCTTTACTGTTCAAAAATGTATCTATCCTTGTCTTAAAAACATTTAATGAGGTAGCCTCAACTGCTTCACTGGGCAGGGAATTCCACAGATTCACAACCCTTTGTGTGAAGACGTTCCTCCTCAACTCAGTCCTAAATCTGCTCCCCCTTATTTTGAGGCTATGCCCCCTAGTTCTAGTTTCACCTGCCAGTGGAAACAACTTCCCTGCTTCTATCTCATCAATTCCCTTCATAATCTTATATGTTTCTCCCCTCATTCCTCTGAATTCCAATGAGGATAGCCCCAGTCTACTCAGTCTCTCCTCATGAGCCAACCCTCTCAACTCTGGAATCAACCTAGTGAATCTCCTCTGCACCCCCTCCAGTGCCAATATATCCTTTCTCAAATAAGGAGACCAAAACTGTACACAGTACTCCAGGTCTGGCCTCACCAGCACCTTATACAGCTGCAACATAATCTCGCTGTTTTTAAACTCCATCCCTCCAGCAATGAAGGACAAAATTCCATTTGTCGTCTTAATTACCTGCTGCACCTAGAACATAGAACAGTACAGCACAGAACAGGCCCTTTGGCCCACGATGTTGTGCCGAGCTTTATCTGAAACCAAGATCAAGCTATCCCACTCCCTATCATCCTGGTGTGCTCCATGTGCCTATCCAATAACCGCTTAAATGTTTCTAAAGTGTCTGACTCCACTATCACTGCAGGCAGTCCATTCCACACCCCAACCACTCTCTGCGTAAAGAACCTACCTCTGATATCCGTCCTGTATCTCCCACCATGAACCCTGTAGTTATGCCCCCTTGTAATAGCTCCTTCCACCCGAGGAAATAGTCTTTGAACGTTCACTCTATCTATCCCCTTCATCATTTTATACACCTCTATTAAGTCTCCCCATAGCCTCCTCCGCTCCAGAGAGAACAGCCCTAGCTCCCTCAACCTTTCCTCATAAGACCTACCCTCCAAACCAGGCAGCATCCTGGTAAATCTCCTCTGCACTCTTTCCAGCGCTTCCACATCCTTCTTATAGTGAGGTGACCAGAACTGCACACAATATTCCAAATGTGGTCTCACCAAGGTCCTGTACAGTTGCAGCATAACCCCACGGCTCTTAAACTGCAACCCCCTGTTAATAAAAGCTAACACACTATAGGCCTTCTTCACAGCTCTATCCACTTGACTGGCAACCTTTAGAGATCTGTGGATATGGACCCCAAGATCTCTCTGTTCCTCCACAGTCTTCAGAACCCTACCTTTGACCCTGTAATCCACATTTAAATTAGTCCTACCAAAATGAATCACCTCACATTTATCAGGGTTAAACTCCATTTGCCATTTTTCAGCCCAGCTTTGCATCCTATCTATGTCTCTTTGCAGCCTACAACAGCCCTCCACCTCATCCACTACTCCACCAATCTTGGTGTCATCAGCAAATTTACTGATCCACCTGCAAACCAACTCCTTGAAATTCCTGCACAAGCACACCCAGGTCCCTCTGCACAGCAGCATGCTGCAATTTTTTTACAATTTAAATAATAGTCCATCTTGCTGTTATTCCGACCAAAATGGATGACCTCACATTTACCAACATTGTACTCCATCTGCCAGACCCTTGCTCACTCACTTAGATTATCTATATCCCTTTGCAAACTTTCAAGGTCCTCTGCACACTTTGCTCTTCCACCCATTTTAGTGTCATCTGCAAATTTTGACACACTACACTTGGTCCCCAACTCCAAATCATCTATGTAAATCGTAAACAATTGCGGTCCCAACACTGATCCCTGAGGCACACCACTAGTCACTGATCGCCAACCAGAAAAACACCCATTTACCCCCACTCTTTGCTTTCTCTCCATGCTAATACATTACCCGTAACACTGTGCACCTTTATCTTATGTAGCAATCTTTGGTGCGGCACCTTGTCAAATGCCTTCTGGAAATCCAGATACACCACATCCACAGGTTCCCCATTGTCCACTGCACATGTAATGTTCTCAAAGAATTCCACCAAATTAGTCAAACATGACCTGCCCTTTATGAACCCATGCTGCGTCTTACCAATGGGACAATTTAGAAACATAGAAACATTGAAAACTACAGCACAAAACAGGCCCTTCGGCCCCACAAGTTGTGCCAAACATATCCCTACCTTTTAGGCCTACCTATAACCCTCCATCCTATTAAGTCCCATGTACTCATCCAGGAGTCTCTGAAAAGACCCTATTGAGTTTGCCTCCACCACCACTGACGGCAGCCGATTCCACTCGCCCACCACCCTCTGAGTGAAAAACTTCCCCCTAACATTTCCCCTGTACCTACCCCCCAGCACCTTAAACCTGTGTCCTCTCGTAGCAGCCATTTCCACCCTGGGAAAAAGCCTCTGAGAGTCCACCCGATCTATGCCTCTCAACATCTTATATACCTCTATTCGGTCTCCTCTCATCCTACGTCTCTCCAAGGAGAAAAGACCGAGCTTCCTCAGCCTATCCTCATAAGGCATGCCACTCAGTCCAGGCAACGTCCTTGTAAATCTCCTCTGCACCCTTTCAATCTTTTCCACATCCTTCCTATGATGAGGCGACCAGAACTGAGCACAGTACTCCAAGTGGGGTCTGACGAGGGTCTTATATAGCTGCATCATTATCCCCGGACTCCTAAACTCAATCCCTCGATTGATAAAGGCCAGCACACCATACGCCTTCTTAACCACCTCTTCCACCTGCGGAGCCGATTTTAGAGTCCTATGGACCCGGACCCCAAGGTCCTTCTGATCCTCTACAGTACTAAGAGTCTTTCCCTTTATATTGTACTCCTTCATTCCATTTGACCTGCCAAAATGGACCACTACGCATTTATCTGGGTTGAAGTCCATCTGCCACTTCTCCGCCCAGTCTTGCATCCTATCTATGTCCCTCTGTAACTTCTGACATCCCTCCAGACTATCCACAACTCCACCAACCTTTGTGTCATCAGCAAACTTACCAACCCATCCCTCCACTTCCTCATCCAGGTCATTTATGAAAATGACAAACAGCAAGGGTCCCAGAACAGATCCCTGGGCACACCACTGGTGACCAACCTCCAATTAGAAAAAGACCCATCTATACACACTCTCTGCCTCCTTTGGGCAAGCCAGTTCTGGATCCACAGAGCAGCAGCCCCTTGGATCCCATGCCCTCTCACTTTTTCGAGAAGCCTTGCATGGGGGACCTTATTGAACGCCTTGTTAAAATCCATATAAACCACATCTACCGCTTTCCCTTCGTCAATGTCCAGATGTCTCGCTATTTCTTCCTTGATGATAGATTCAAGCATTTTCCCTACTACAGAAGTTAAGCTAACCGGCCTACAGTTACCTGCCTTTTGTCGACCTCCTTTTTTAAACAGTGGCGTCACATTTGCTGTTTTCCAATCTGCAGGAACCACCCCAGAGTCCAGTGAATTTTGGTAAATTACCACTAGCGCATTTGCTATTTCTCCCGCCATCTCTTTTAGTACACATGGGATCAGAGGAGAGCTGGCAAGGTGGATACAGAACTGGCTTGGCCATAGAAGACAGTGGGTAGCAATAGAGGCTTGCTTTTCTGAATGGAAGGCTGGTGACTAGTGGTGTTCCACAGGGATCGATTCTGGGACCTTTCTTGTTCATAGCATATATAAATGATTTAGAGGAAAATGTAGCTGGTCTGATTAGTAAGTTCGCAGGTGACGCAAAAATTGGTGGGGTTGCGGATAGTGAAGAGGATTGTCAGAGGATACAGCAAGATATAGCCCGGTTGGAGTCTTGGGCAGAGAAATGGCAGATGGAGTTTAATCAAGACAAATGTGAGATAATGTATTTTGGAAAGTCCGATGCATGTAGGAATTATACAGTAAATGGCAGAACCCTTAGGAGCATTGACAGGCGGAGAGATCTGGGCGTACATGTCCACTGATCACTGAAAGTGGCAACGCAGGTGGATAAGGTAGTCAAGAAGGCAGATGGCATGCTTGCCTTCATCGGTCAGAGTATTGAGTATAAAAATTGGCAGGTCATTCTGCAGCTGTACAGAACCTCAGTTAGGCCTCATTTAGAATATAGTGTACAATTCTGGTCGCCACACTACCAGAAGGATGTGGATGCTTTGGAGAGGGTACAGAAGAGGTTTACCAGGATGTTGCCTAGTCTGGAGGGTATTAGCTATGAGGAGAGGTTGGAGAAACTCTGTCTGTTCTCACTGGGACAATGGAGGTTGAGGGGTGACCTGATAGAGGTCTGCAAGATTATGAGTGACATGGAGAGAGTGGATAGTCAGATGTTCTTTCCTAGGGTAGAAAAGTCAAATACTAGGGAACATAGGTTTAAGGTGCATGGGGAAAAGTTTAGAGGAGATGTGCGAGGCAAGTTTTTTACACAGACGGTAGTGAATGTCTGGAACCCGCTGCTTGGGGAGGTGGTGGGAGCAGGTATGATAGCGGCATTTAAGGGGCAACTAGATGAATACATGAATAGGATGGGAATGGAAGGATACGTACTCCGTGAGTGCATAACGTTTTAGTGTAGGCAGGCATCATGATCGGTGCAGGCTTGGAGGGCCAAAGGGCTGTTCCTTTACTTTGCTCTTTGTTCTTTGTTCTAAGGCACAGACAGAATTACTCGTAAAGGGTTAAATGATTCTTAAATCAAGATTGTAAGACAACAGGAGAATAGGTTACACGCATGTGGATGCAGCAAGAGAATTAAACATACACGCTGAGATTTTAATGTATGAATCATTGTTCACTTCAGCCAAAGGCAGGTTACTGCAAGGCATGATGGTAAAGGTGAATATTTCAGATCCTAAGAACATAAGAAATAGGAGCAGGAGTAGGCCATCTAGCCCCTCGAGCCTGCCCCGCCATTCAATAAGATCATGGCTGATCTGACGTGGATCAGTACCACTTACCCGCCTGATCCCCATAACCCTTAATTCCCTTACCGATCAGGAATCCATCCATCCGCGCTTTAAACATATTCAGCGAGGTAGCCTCCACCACCTCAGTGGGCAGAGAATTCCAGAGATTCACCACCCTCTGGGAGAAGAAGTTCCTCCTCAACTCTGTCTTAAACCGACCCCCCTTTATTTTGAGGCTGTGTCCTCTAGTTTTAACTTCCTTACTAAGTGGAAAGAATCTCTCCGCCTCCACCCTATCCAGCCCCCGCATTATCTTATAAGTCTCCATAAGATCCCCCCTCATCCTTCTAAACTCCAACGAGTACAAACCCAATCTCCTCAGCCTCTCCTCATAATCCAAACCCCTCATCTCCGATATCAACCTGGTGAACCTTCTCTGCACTCCCTCCAATGCCAATATATCCTTCCTCATATAAGGGGACCAGTACTGCACACAGTATTCCAGCTGCGGCCTCACCAATGCCCTGTACAGGTGCATCAAGACATCCCTGCTTTTATATTCTATCCCCCTCGCGATATAGGCCAACATCCCATTTGCCTTCTTGATCACCTGTTGTACCTGCAGACTGGGCTTTTGCGTCTCATGCACAAGGACCCCCAGGTCCCTTTGCACGGTAGCATGTTTTAATTTGTTTCCATTGAGATAGTAATCCCATTTGTTATTATTTCCTCCAAAGTGTATAACCTCGCATTTCTCAACGTTATACTCCATTTGCCATATCCTCGCCCACTCACTCAGCCTGTCCAAATCTCTCTGCAGATCTTCTCCGTCCTCCACACGATTCACTTTTCCACTTATCTTTGTGTCGTCTGCAAACTTCGTTACCCTACACTCCGTCCCCTCCTCCAGATCATCTATATAAATGGTAAACAGTTGCGGCCCGAGTACCGATCCCTGCGGCACGCCACTAGTTACCTTCCTCCAACCGGAAAAACACCCATTTATTCCGACTCTTTGCTTCCTGTCGGATAGCCAGTCCCCAATCCACTTTAACACACTACCCCCAACTCTGTGTGCCCTAATCTTCTTCAGCAGCCTTTTATGGGGCACCTTATCAAACGCCTTTTGGAAATCCAAAAACACCGCATCCACCGGTTCTCCTCCATCAACCGCCCTAGTCACATCTTCATAAAAATCCAACATGTTCGTCAAGCATGACTTTCCCCTCATGAATCCATGCTGCGTCTGATTGATCGAACCATTTCTATCCAGATGCCCTGCTATCTCCTCTTTAATAATGGATTCCAGCATTTTCCCTACTACAGACGTTAAGCTGACCGGCCTATAGTTACCCGCCTTTTGTCTCCTTCCTTTTTTAAACAGCGGCGTAACATTAGCCGTTTTCCAATCAACCGGCACTACCCCAGAATGCAACGAGTTTTGATAAATAATCACTAACGCATCCACTATTACCTCTGACATTTCTTTCAATACCCTGGGATGCATTCCATCCGGACCCGGGGACTTGTCCACCTTCAGTCCCATTAGTCTACCCAGCACTGCCTCTCTGGTAACATTAATTGTATTAAGTATTTCTCCTGCTGCCAACCCTCTATCGTTAATATTTGGCAAACTATTTGTGTCCTCCACCGTGAAGACCGACACAAAAAACTTATTTAAAGACTCAGCCATATCCTCATTTCCCACTATTAACTCCCCCCTCTCATCCTCCAAGGGTCCAACATTCACTCTAGCCACTCTATTCCTTTTTATATATTTATAAAAACTTTTACTATCATTTTTTATATTAATTGCTAGCCTAGCTTCATAGTCTATCCTTCCTTTCTTTATCGCTTTCTTAGTCTCTCTTTGTTGTTTCTTAAATTTTTCCCAATCACTTGTTTCTCCACTATTTTTGCCCACTCTGTACGCAGCTGTTTTTATTTTAATACTCTCCTTTATTTCCTTCGTTATCCACGGCTGGTTTTCCCTTTTCTTACAATCCTTGTTTTTTGCTGGAATATATTTTTGCTGAGAACTGAAAAGGATCTCCTTAAAAATCCTCCACTGTTCCTCAGCTATCCTACCTGCCAGCCTGCTCTCCCAGTCTACCTTAGCCAATCCATCCCTCATCCTATCATATTTCCCTCTGTTCAAACAGAGGACACGTTTGGGACCAAACTTTCTCCTCTTCCATCTGAATCAGGAATTCGACCATATTGTGGTCACTAGACCCAAGAGGGTCCTTCACAATAAGTTCCTTAATTCTACCTACCTCGTTACACAATACCAGATCCAAAATAGCTCGTTCCCTCGTCGGTTCCGTAACATGCTGTTCAAGGAAACTATCCCGACAGCATTCTAAGAACTCTTCCTCCATTCCACCCTTACCGACTTGAGTCTGCCAGTCAATGTGCATGTTGAAGTCCCCCATGATTATTGCCGTTCCGTTTTTACACGCATCCCTTATCTGCTTGTTTATAGCCCTCCCTACCTCAACATTATTATTTGGGGGCCTATATACCACACCTACTAGTGTCTTTCTCCCTCTACTATTCCTCATCTCTACCCATAATGATTCCACGTTTTGTTCCTCAGAGCCTATGTCATCCCTCAGTACTACCCTGATATTATCTCTTATTAATAGCGCGACCCCACCACCTTTTCCTTCCTGTCTATTCTTCCTAAACGCCTGATACCCCTGGATATTCATCTCCCAGTCCTGGTCACCTTTCAGCCACGTTTCTGTAATGGCCACTAGATCGTACCCACTTGTGCTGATTTGCACCATCAACTCATTTACCTTGTTCCGAATGCTTCGTGCATTCAGGCAAAGTGTCCTTATTCCAGCTTTTATTTGGACCCGCTTTGATGAGTCGAGAACACCCTCTCCCTCTACTCCCTTATCTAAATTACCGCCTTCATTCACTTGCACCCTCTCCTCTACCATTAATTTTGTAATTCCCCTTACCCCTGCATCCTCCCCCCCCATCAATTAGTTCCTTGATCCTAGTCAACTCTTCTAGCTCCCCTCCCCCCAACCTATCTAGTTTAAATTCTCCCTGCGAATCCTATAGTTAGCAAAATTCATAGTAGAAAGTTTCTAATAGAACACATATTGCAACTTTATGAAGAGGTGTATTCATTATCCAGATTCAAGATAGACATGTGCCTGGACACAGGATCAAATGTCTATCCAGGTGGGAATTATCTGGTGGGAACATTCACTTTGACCCCAGTAGTGGGTATCTGGGGTAACCGGGCAATGGGGAAGTGACTTTAGCCAAAATGGGAGTTAGCGTCTGGATTTAATGGAGAAATTAGATATCATTATGCTGGATGGTGAGGTGCAATTGACTGAGGTGCATGACAGGAATTATTATTGATAGGTGATAACAAAAGATGATTGATTTTAAGCTAATATAAGGCAGCAATGATTGATTAGAAAACCTATAATTGATCTGTTTAGAATTGTAAAGGTCAGGTCTATTCGGAGAGGTTTGGGTGCTCCACCCGAGAGCTGAGTTGACCCTCTGATGATCTCCTAGCAGCTGCTGGTTAAATAAAGTTACATCTTTGGTTCAGAAATACTGGCTTCGTGAGTCTTGTCTTGTCTAAGATTTCCTGACAGTACTGGTTACCTCGGGTAGAAGATCATAGAAGCATAGAAGCCCTACAGTGCAGAAGGAGGCCATTCGGCCCATCGAGTCTGCACCGACCACAATCCCACCCAGGCCCTACCCCCACATATTTACCCGCTAATCCCTCTAACCTATGCATCCCAGGACTCTAAGGGGCAATTTTTAACCTGGTCAATCAACCTAACCCGCACATCTTTGGACTGTGGGAGGAAACCGGAGCACCCGGAGGAAACCCACGCAGACACGAGGAGAATGTGCAAACTCCACACAGACAGTGACCCGAGCCGGGACTCGAACCCGGGACCCTGGAACTGTGAAGCAGCAGTGCTAACCACTGTGCTACCGTACCCCAACAACAACTGGAAAGTAGTTTTTCTTTTTTTTTCTCTTGGCATTGTAGTTGTTGTTGTAAGTTAACTTAAGGGTTAAGTCATGGCAGGAGATCTTAGACCCGTGTCATGCTCCTCTTTTGCGATGTGGGAATTCAGGGACCCTTCCGGTGTCCCTGGCTCTTTCACATGCAGGAATTGTGTCCAACTGCAGCTCCTGTTAGACCGCTTGATGGGTCTGGAGTTGCAGATGGATTCACTTTGAAGCATCCACGATACTGAGGAAGTCGTAGAAAGCACGTTCAGTGAGTTGATCACATCGTGCCTACACGTCCTGCTGCCTCGGCAAAGCAGCCAGCATAATTAAGGACCCCACGCACCCTGGACGTTCTCTCTTCCACCTTCTTCTGTCGGAAGAAGGTGCAAAAGTCTGAGAACACGTACCAACCGACTCAAGAACAGTTTATTCCCTGCTGCTGTCAGACTTTTGAATGGAATTACCTTGCATTAAGTTGATCTTTCTCTACACTCTAGCTATGACTGATCACTCTCTCCTTTCCTTCTCTATGAATGGTATGCTTTGTCTGTAGCGCGCAAGAAACAATACTTTTCATTGTATGTTAATACATGTGACAATAATAAATCAAACCAAATCAAATGAAACAGAGAGAGGAAGAGTAGGAAGGCAGTACAGGGATCCCCTGCGGTCATCTCCCTCCAAAACAGATATAGCGTTTTGGATACTGTTGGGTGAGATGGCTCACCAGGGGAAGGTGGCAGCAGCCAGGTTCATGGCACCATTGCTGGCTCTGCTGGACAGGAGGGCAGGAAAAAGAGTTGCAGAGCTATAGTGATAGGGGACTCAATAATAAGGGGAGGAGACAGGCGTTTCTGCGAATGCAAACGAGACTCCAGGATGGTATGTTGTCTCCCTGGTGCAAGGGTCAAGGATGTCTCGGAGCGGCTGCAGGACATTCGGGAGGGGGAGAGTGAACAGCCAGCTGTCGTGGTGCATATAGGCACCAACGATATAGGTAAAAAATGGGATGCGGTCCCACAATCTGAATTTAGGGAGTTAGGAGTTAAACTAAAAAAGTAGGATCTCAAAGGTAGTAATCTCAGGATTGCTACCAGTGCCACGTGCTAGTCAGAGTAGGAATGTCAGGATAGCTAAGATGAATACATGATTTGAGGGATGGTGCAAGAGGGAGGGATTCAAATTCCTGGGACATTGGAACCAGTTCTGGGGGAGGTGGGACCAGTACAAATTGGACAGTCTGTACCTGGGCAGGACTGGAACCAATGTCCTAGGGGGAGTGTTTGCTCGTGCTGTTGGGGAGGGTTTAAATTAATGTGGCAGGGGGATGGGAACCGATGCAGGAAGTCAGAGAGAAGTAAAGTGGGGACAGAAACCAAAGGCAGTAAGGGGAAAAGTGAAAGGCAGAGAAACCAAAGACAAAACCCACAAAGGGCCACAGTACAGAGACTGTGGAGAACTCAGTGAATGCGTCCAGTAAGGCACAGAGAAACAAAACACAGGGAGAGTGTACAAAACATGACAGGGCAGATGGTCTGAGGTGTGTTTGCTTTAACGCAAGGAGCATGACAGGTAAGACGGATGAACTTAAAGCTTGGATTACTACGTGGAACTTTGATGATGTTGCAATTACGGAGACTTGGATGAAAGTAAGGTTGGACTGGCAGTTTAGCATTCCAGGATTTAGATGCTTCAGGCGAGATAGAGAGGGTGACAGAAGAGGTGGGGTGTTGCTTTACTGATTAGAGAGAATGTCACAGCTATACAGAGGGAGGACGTTTGGTGGGGTCATGCAGTGAGGCCATATGGATAGAACTCAGGAACAGGAGTGGTATAATCACACTGTTGGGGTTGTACTACAGACCTCCCAACAGCCAGCGTGAAGTGGAGGAACTGATGTGTCACCAGATTATGGGAAGATGTAAAAACAACAGGGTTGTTGTGATGGGCAATTTTAACTTCCCCGACATAGACTGGGATTCCTTTAGTGTCAGAGGCTTGGATAGGGCAGAGTTTGTTCAGTATGTCCAAGAGTGCTTCTTGAGGCAATATGCAGAGAGTTCAACTCGGGAAGGGGCTATCTTAGACCTGGTTTTGGGAAATGAGCCCGGACAGGTGATTGATGTCTCAGTGGGGGACCATTTTGGGAACAGTGGGCCGATGAATGGCAGGTGGAGTTTAATTTAGGTAAATGTTAAGTGATGCATCTTGGAGATTGAATCGGGACAGGATCTACTCACTTAATGGTAGGGCATTGGGGAGAATTATAGAACAAAGAGATCTAGGAGTACAGGTTCATAGCTCATTGAAAGTGGAGTCACAGGTGGACAGGGTGGTGAAGAAGGTATTTGGCATACTTGGTTTCATTAGTCAGAATATTGAATACAGGAGTTGGAATGTCTTATTGAAGTTGTACAAGACATTGGTAAGGCCACATTTGGAATACTGTGTACAGTTCTGGTCACCCTATTATAGAAAAGATATTATTAAACTAGAAAGAGTGCAGAAAAGATTTACTAGGATGCCACCAGGACTTGATAGTTTGAGTTATAAGGAGAGGCTGGATAGATTTGGACTTTTTTCCCTGGAGCGTAGGAGGTTTAGGTGTGAACTTATAGAGGTCTATAAAGTAATGAGAGGCATAGATCAGGTAGGTAGTTAACATATTTTCCCAAAAGGTAGGGGAATCTAAATCTAGAGAGCATAGGTTTAAGGTGAGAGGGGAGAGATGTAAAAGAGTCCAGAGGGGCAATTGTTTCACTCAGAGGGTGGTGAGTGTCTGGAACAAGCTGCCAGAGGTAGTAGTAGAGCCGGGTACAATTTTGTCTTTTAAAAAGGCATTTAGACAGTTACATGGGTACGATGGGTATAGAGGGATATGGGCCAAATGTGGGCAATTGGGATTAGCTGAGTGGTAAAAACTGGGTGGCATGGACAGGTTTGGCCAAAGGGCCCATTTCCATGCTGTAAACCTCTGTGACTCTCTGACTCTAATTCTATAAGTTTCAAGATACTTGTAGAAAAGGATAGAAGTAACCCCAGAGTGAAAGTACTAAAGGCAGCACGGTAGCGCAGTGGTTAGCACTGCTGCTTCACAGCTCCAGGGTCCCGGGTTCGATTCCCGGCTCGGGTCACTGTCTGTGTGGAGTTTGCACATTCTCCTCGTGTCTGCGTGGGTTCCCTCCAGGTGCTCCGGTTTCCTCCCACAGTCCAAAGATGTGCGGGTTAGGTTGATTGGCCAGGTAAAAAAAAAATTGCCCCTTAGAATCCTGAGATGCGTAGGTGAGAGGGTTTAGCGGGTAAATATGTGGGGGTAGGGCCTGGGTGGGATTGTGGTCGGTGCAGACTCGATGGGCCGAATGGCCTCCTTCTGCACTGTAGGGTTTCTATGATTCTATGATAAATTGGAGGAAGGCTAACTACAGCAATATTAAGCAGGAGTTAGGGAATGTAGACTGGAGATGGCTATTTGAGGGTAAATCCGATATGTGGGAGTCTTTTAAAAGTCAGTTGTTAACAATTCAGGACAAATATGTCCCTGTAAAAATGAAGGGTAAAGATGGCAAGATTCAGGAATCCTGGATGACGAGAGATTGTGAGCTTAATGAAAAAGAAGAAGGAGGCATATCATACATAAACTTCAGGAAATTGAAAATGGATAAGGCTCTTGAGGAATACAAGATAACAGGAAAGAGCTTAAACAGGGACTGAGGAGGGCAAAAAGGGCCATGAAATGTCCTTGGCAGGCAGGATTAGGGAGAATCCCACGGCCTTTTATGCGTATATAAGGAAAAAGAGGGTAGCTAAGGAAACGGTAGGTCCACTCAAGGGCAGTGGAGGGAATTTGTGTGTGGAGCCAGATGAGGTGGGTGAGGTCCTTAACGAGTACTTTGCATCAATATTCACAAAGGAGAAGGATGTGGTGGATGGTGAGTGTAGAAAGGAGGATGTTGATATTTGAGACCATGTTGAGATAAAAAGGGAGGAGGTATTGGAGGTTTTGAAAAACATGAAGGTGGACAAGTCCCCAGGGCCAGATAGAGTTTATCCCAGAATACTGAGAAAGGTGAGAGAATAAATTGCTGAGGTCTTGGTTAAAATCTTTGTACCCTCTTTAGTCACGAGTGAGGTACCAGAGGATTGGGGAGTAGCCAGCTGGCCTTTATCAGTCGGGGCGTTGAGTGTAGGAATTGGAAAATCATGTTGCAGCTGTATGAGACTTTGGTTCGGCCGCATTTGGAGTATTGTGTACAATTCTGGTCGCCACACTATCGGAAGGTTTGGAAAGGGTGCAGAAGAGACTTACCAGGATGTTGCCTGGTTTGGAGGAGGTGGACTATGAAGAACATAGAACATAGAACATTACAGCGCAGTACAGGCCCTTTGGCCCTCAATGTTGCGCCGACCAGTGAAACCAATCTAAAGCCCCTCTAATCTACACTATTCCAATTTCATCCATATGTATTTCCAATAACCATTTGAATGCTCTTAATGTTGGCGAGTTCACTACTGCTGCAGGCAGGGCATTCCACGCCCTTACTACTCTCTGAGTAAAGAACCTATCTCTAACATCTGTCCTATATCTCTCACCCCTCAATTTAAAGCTATGTCCCCTCGTGTTAGCCATTACCATCCGAGGAAAAAGGCTCTCACTATCCACCCTATCTAATCCTCTGATCATCTTGTATGCCTCTATTAAGTCACCTCTTAACCTTCTTCTCGCTAACGAAAACAACCTCAAGTCCCTCAGCCTTTCCTCATACGATCTTCCCACCATACCAGGCAACATCCTGGTAAATCTCCTCTGCACCCTTTCCAACACTTCCACATCCTTCCTATAATGCGACGACCAGAACTGTACGCAAAACTCCAAGTGCGGCCGCACCAGAGTTTTGTACAGTTGCAGCATGACCTCATGGCTTCGAAACTCAATCCCTCTCCCAATAAAAGCTAACACACCGTACGCCTTCTTAACAACCCTATCAACCTGAGTGCCAACTTTCAGGGATCAATGCACATGAACACCCAGATCCCTCTGTTCATCCACACTACCAAGGATCTTTCCATTAGCCCAGTACTCTGTATTCCTGTTACTCCTTCCAAAGTGAATCACCTCACACTTTTCCGGATTAAACTCCATTTGCCACCTCTCAGCCCAGCTCTGCAGCTTATCTATGTCCCTAAAGAAAGGTTGAACAAACTTGGATTGTTTTCATTGGAGGGGACCTGATAGAGGTTTACAAGATTATGACAGGCTTGGATAAAGTGGATAGTCAGAGTCTGTTTCCCAGGGTCGAAGGGTCAATTACTCGGGGGCATAGGTTGAGAGTGAGAGGGGGAAAGTTTAAAAGAGATGTAAGGGGCAAGTTTTTCACACAGAGGATGGTGAATGTCTGGAACGTGCTGCCGGAGGAGGTGGTGGAAGCAGATTCTATAACAACATTCAAGAGGCATCTGGATAGATACATGAATAGGCAGGGAATAGAGGGACATGGACCACATAGAGGCAAGAAAATATTAGATTAGAGAGGCATCTGTGTCAGCACAGACTTGGTGGGCCGAAGGGCCTGTTCCTGTGCTGTTCTTTGTTCTTTGAGACCATCAGGTGCAGACAGTACACTGAGAGATCTCTCACTCCCCCCCCCCCCCCCCCCCCCCCCCAGATATCGCACCCCCCCCCGATAGCTGGCACCCACCTGCCCTCCCTGATCATTGGACTCCACCTCCCCCCCAATCGCTGGCCTCCATCTCCACCCCCCCCCCCCCCGCCAATCATTGGTCTCCATCTCCCCCCCAAATCACTGGCCTCCAACCCCTGCCTGCCTGCTGATCACTGCCTCAATACCTCCACACCCCTCCAGATGATCGCCGGCCTGTTCCCCCCCCCCCCCACCACCCCAGTCCATTGCCATCCCAGTGATCTCCAATTGCAGAGTGTGCAGCTCCCCCAGCTTTCCTTAGGCCACACACCTTCAGATTCTGCCCCCTCCCCTTTGGGCCCTGCCCCTTGTCACTGCCTGGTACCCAGTGGGCAATGGAAGGCTGGCAGTTCCAGGGTGTTTGGTGGGCAGTGCCAGGGGGTTTTAATGACTCCGGCCCCGCAGGTGGAGGAGGTGGTTAAGAAAGCGTATGGTGTGCTGGCCTTTATCAATCGAGGGATTGAGTTTAGGAGTCCGGGGATAATGATGCAGCTATATAAGACCCTCGTCAGACCCCACTTGGAGTACTGTGCTCAGTTCTGTTCGCCTCATTACAGGAAGGATGTAGAAATGATTGAAAGGGTGCAGAGGAGATTTACAAGGATGTTGCCTGGATTGAGTGGCATGTCTTATGAAGATAGGCTGAGGGAGCTCGGTCTTTTCTCCTTGGAGAGACGTAGGATGAGAGGAGACCTAATAGAGGTATATAAGATGTTGAGAGGCGTAGATCGGGTGGACTCTCAGAGGCTTTTTCCCAGGGTGGAAATGGCTGCTACGAGAGGACACAGGTTTAAGGTGCTGGGGGGTAGGTACAGGTGAAATGTCAGGGGTAAGTTTTTCACACAGAGGGTGGTGGGCGAGTGGAATCGGCTGCCGTCAATGGTGGTGGAGGCAAACCCGATAAGGTCTTTTAAGAGACTCCTGGATGGGTACATGGGACTTAATAGGATGGAGGGTTATAGGTAGGCCTGGAAGGTAGGGATATGTTTGGTACAATTTGTGGGGCCGAAGGGCCTGTTTGAGCTGTAGTTTTTCTATGTTTCTCTGTTTCTATTAATTTGCTTCCACCTCCTCCTCCAGCAGCGCATTCCAGGCATTCACCATCCTCTGTGTGAAAAACTTGCCCCTTACATCTCTTTTAAACTTTTCCTCTCTCACTCTCAACCTATGCCCCCGAGTAATTGACCCTTCGACCCTGGGAAAATGAGTCTGACTATCCACTCTATCCAAGCCTGTCATAATCTCGTAAACCTCTATCATGTCCCTCTCATCCTCCGACGCTCCAATGGAAACAATCCAAGTTTGTTCAACCTTTCTTCATAGTACACCTCCTCCAAACCAGGCAACATCCTGGTTAATCTCACAATAGTGCCCTCTAGAGTGAGCAGCCGGCTTTCTGGAGGGAATAGACTCTGTCCACTCCCTCTACTGGCGTGAATCACACTTTGCCTCTTTTTTTGCACTAAGTGCCGTAACATCACCTGAGAAGTTGCCAAAAAAGAATGGGTGCAATTCTCTTTCGTTTTTCATGCTCATTTGGCACTTAAAATCTTTTGGGTAAGATCACCCCCAGAGACTTTATGGCGAGATGTAAGGTAATATAATTAATGCACTGAGTACAGCCAGAGACCTGGATGCAGATGTAATATAAAGAGTTAATGTTAAATATGTAAATAAGCAATCTACATCATTCATGATGTAAGCTCACATGATAATAGAACATAGAGAGCTGGCTCGATGTGAAGCCTGGGGCTTAACATTGTCCTGTGTATAGTTAGAATATGGAATCAACTGCTGTGTCTCCAGCAATCTCTATCAATCTTAACCAAGGGCAACATTAGCTAAGACCCCGGGCAATGATAAATGACAACATCAACTTGGCCAATATACACCATCCAGAATGAACTGGTTCCATGTGACCTTCTGCTGGGAAGATGGTTTCGCACTCACCTGCCATATCTCAAGGCAGCAGAGAGAGTAAGGGAGGATGAATATTTTGCAAATCAAACCTGAAACTACAATCAGTGCCATAGAACCAGATCAGAACCCAGACAAGGTAAAACTGCAAAAGGCAATTTTGGAAATAAAATCCACTACATTCACAATCTTACCTTGTGGAGACTAAAAATGGAACAGTGAGAAGGAACAGATGCACACTCATTAATCATGAGGGGCTCAGGATAGAGTACATCAGGAGAAAATGGTCCCATTATGTCGAAAGATTGAGAACAGGTTTAAGGCAATTTGCAAAAAAGGCAATGGAGAGACGAGAATACGATTTCATGCAGTGAATGGTTAGGATCAGGAATGTACTGCCTCAGGCTGTGGCAGAGGCTGGTTCCATCAAGACATTCAAGAGGGAACTGGATTTTTATTTGAAAATGAAGAATGTGCAGGGTTATGAGGAGGAGGCGAGGGAATGAGCATGGGTCAATTGTTCCAACAGAGAACTGGTGTTGGCACAGCAATGCGGAACGACCTCCATCAATACTCTAATAATTCTGCGATTCGGTGTGTGACACTGTGAACTGTACCATGTATTTTTGTAATGGAACATTCCTGTGGATTGATATCACACTCTGGTCCGACTATGAGGCACAATCAAGTGCTATTGATTCTGAGTGTGATGACACTGAGTCAAATTGTTTGCTGATCTCTTTCTTTCTCTTCAGTTTGGCTCCTGGTTTTCATTGTAATCCTGTCGCAGAATGACACATTCATGCAGCAAGGTTATTTTGAGAGGAAAAGAAAGACAAGTTGATTGTATAACATTTGCTCTGTGTTTTTGTACAAAACACTTAAATAGGCTAACACCAAATAACAAAACAGGCAGCTGTCGTGTGTTGTGTTGCTGATGCTCGGAGGGTTAGGAACTAACAGCTTTATTTACAGGGTGTGTTCATTACAGACAGCGTTCTCCAATCTGGCAGTTCCCCACTCTACTGATCTGTGATGTCACGTCTGGTGATGTACATGTATTCGTACATTGTGTATACGGCAGCTGCTAAATACATAACAGAAGCATCACATTTAAAATGCCTCATGTATAAGGAACTGTATGATAGTGGGAAGATTTGATCAAGACCGCAATCATAATGAGGTATAATATCAAATGATGCATTATACCTTATGCTGTCTAGTTACACTCTATACAACTCAATATATTGGTCTGTCTCTGTCCACTCTCTCCCTCTGTCCACTCTCCCTCTCTATCCACTCTCCCTCTCTGTCCACTCTCTCTCTGTCCACTCTCTCTCACTCCAGTCTCTCTTGGTCCAATCTGTCTATCCAGACGAGGCAATGGCCTAGTGGAATTATCGCTAGATTATTAATCCAGAAACTCAGCTATGTTCTGGGGACCTGGGTTCGAAACGCACCCACAGGTGGAATTTCAATTCAATAAAAACGTCTGGCATTAAGCATCTACTGATGACCATGAAACCATTGTCGATTGTCGGAAAAACCCATCTGGTTCACTAATGTCCTTTAGGGAAGGAAACCTGCCGTCCTTACCTGACTGGCCCACATGTGCCTCCAGAGCCACAGCAATGTGGTTGACGCTCAACAGCCCTCCAAGGGCAACTATGGATGGGCAATAAATGCTGGCCAGCCAGCGATGCCCATGCCCCACAAATGAATAAAAAAGTTCTCTCTGTCCAGTCTCTCATTGGGGTTTAGTGTTCGGGGTTTAGGGTTAAGGTTAGGGTTAAAGTGGTGTCTTGAGCCGCGGTGTGGAGGGGCAGTTGCGGTGGTGGTGGTGGTGGTTGGGGGGGGGGGGCAATATTCAGCAGAGTATTTAGGTGCTAACAATCCTGAAAAGCAGCTCCAGTTGGAGTCCTGATTGAAACATGGGGTTAACTACATTTAGCACAGGACACAATCTGGGTAAATAATTTGGAAGTGTGTTAGGAGTGAATGAGCAGCGGTCAGTGTTACTAAGCAACAGGTACTGACATCACCGGTCTGCTGAGGACTCTGAATTTTAAAATATAAGCAAGAAATCCAGAGACCAAATTCATCTCCATGTCTTTAGAGAGTTTGACCCAGAGCACACTGGCTCTCTGGGTTCCGCACCGTTCCCTAAGGGGTGCTCCGCATTCGGGTGACAACATGGTGAGGAGGGCAGAATGATAAATTCACTGTTCCAAGACAGACCCTCTCTGATCTTAAGGAGGGGGGAGGTCTCTGTGTCCAGGGCCAGAGTGTGGGTTGGTCTGTGAGCTGGGACAGTGGGGAACTGTGAGAGCAACATGGGGAGGGAATGATGGGTGCAGACATTGAGACATTTTGTACCAGGACAGTGAAGGGGAGGAGGCAGTGGGTTGAGACTGTCACCAAAAGATTATTCTTTCATTTCTAAAGTTTCTTTGTATCCTGATTTGCTGCTTATTGTTTGCATTTCTCGTTGGAATAATTCATTTTGTTTCTGGGGTCTCAGCATATGCTGCTATGAATCCCTGTAGCTCCAAGGAGATAAAACATGCAGCTCACTGACTGAGGTCAGTCTCTCCTTCATTCTACTTTCTCTTAGCTTCTCACGTTTCTGTTTATCTCTCTCACTCTTTCCATTCTCACACTCTGATATCCTGCTAACCCAGACTGAGTCACTGTGTGATGCTTCAGAGATGACTGGGGCCTGTTCAGTATTAATTGTGAGTCCCTGGCCTTCAATCAGCAATGCTGTATCTCGACAGAAACAACATTCTGCTTTTTGCTGACATCAGCTGCCTCCCTGGTTGAGTAAATTTGGAAAGCTGCCCTTTGATGTTCAGCTGCTGTTAAAGTTGTTCTCATTTACTCGTCCTGAGCAGGTGGTACATTTAGCATCGGTCTAACCTCTTCTATTTTAAGAAACGTTGCATTTATTTTAAGAACCATTGTTCTATTGGTTTTTGAAGATTCCGACATTTCAGATCGATCTGACTGTCAGTTTGATCTAAAATTCTGTCGACACTGAAGTTATTTTTGGTGAATGCTTCCAGACAACGAGTGGGAATCTTTGGGAAACGAAGATTTTAGAGAGCAGGCAGGACTGATACTGCCTTTATTCGCAATTGAGCAGATTTACAGCTAACTCACCTGTGGGTGGTTTAATATATGAGGGAAGCACTTTTTCATTCATGAGACATGGGCATCATTGGCCAGCATTTATTGCCCATCCTAATTGTGCCTGAACTGAGTGGCTCAGAGGGCAGTTGAGAGTCAACCACATTGCTGTGGGTCTAGATTCACATGTAGGTCAGACTGGGTAAGGATGGCAGATTTCCTTCCCTAAAGGACATTAGTGAACCAGATGGGATTTTACAACAATCTACAAAGATTTTAATTCCGTATTTTTATTGAATTCAAATTTCACCTTCTGCTGTGGTGGGATTTGAACTCAAATCCCCAGAGCATTACCCTGGCTTTCTGGATAACTAACCCATTGACAATCCCACTATGCCACCACTTGGTGATTCAAATAGAAAGGCAAGGACAGCTCAGGGTCAATTCTAGGTCTCAAAGGTGTCTCTGTCCAGAGTTGTGAGGGGATCAGTCCCAACACCTGTCATGATTGCTGGACCATTACCTGGGAATGAAGGCTGAGATGATTTATTATTCCTTGGGCCTAAAATTTTGTGCAGCCAGCAAAGCTGGGGAAAGAATAGAATTGGAGTTTAAATTGCACATCCATGGTTTCAGAGGTACTCTTGTACGATTGTCATGAGGTAGGGGTCAAAGTGTGCAGATTGAACCTGTGAAGGGCAGGACTGAACCTTGTGAGTTTATTTAGATATTTGGGTACCCTCTGCAGAGATAAGGTACCCATGTGAATATGGTCCTGGGACATCTTTGCGAGAGGTAAGGCACTCTTTGAGGTAGGTAAGGTTCCCTTTGGAATTCTTAAAAGTAGCATAATTGTGCATAAATAGTGTGAGAACTCATTGAAACTGTCAAGCTGTCAAAGAACTGCTAAATCAGTCAAAGAAATGTCAAAACTCATTGAAACTGTCAAAAGTAATCAAGGGATTTAACTCTGCTGGGTTTCATTTCTTTTTAAATGTGTGGAGGTTAGAACAAATGAGTGCTTAACATTTCATTTTGACTATTGCATAAGCCTGAGAGTTATTATAGGATTGGTGCAGCAGGATTGATTTCACAATCTAACTTTATCACACTGGGATGCCTGTTAAGGTAACAGTTTGATTGGCAGCTCCAAGTCATTATAGAATAGAAATGTTTGTTTTCATGAGGGATTAATTAAAGGAATTTTCACATAACGGATACTCTTTGCATCAATGGAAGTTAATTTTTAAATAAACATTACTCATAGACAGATCGAGCTAATACTTCCAACGAGCACCGGAAAGTAATAGCTCACTGGAATTGATAGATTTTAACAGACACTTACCTGCTCTTGGAGGTTTATTTCTCTGAAACCTATGATGGCCAGAGTTGCTTGAGCGTTTCATCGAAAGATTTCACACAGGGCCCAGTGTGTTGCAAGGAGGTCACATCGCAATTGTCCAGGTGGATGCCAGGGCTTCTGCAGAATTTCAGTTCAAATGCTTAGAGCCATTGAGTCATAGAGGTTTACAGCATGGAAACAAGCCCTTCAGCCCTACTTGTCCATGTTTTTACCATTTTTTACCATTAAGCTAGTCTCAATTGCCCACGTTTGGCCCATATCCCTCTCTACCCATTTTACCCATCTTACCCATGTAACTATCTAAATGCTATTTAAAAGACAAAATTGTACCCGCCTCTACTACTACCTCTGGCAGCTTTTCTAGACACTCACCACCCTCTGTGTGAAAAAATTGCCTGCTGGACCCTTTTGTATCTCTCCCCTCTCACCTTAAACCGATGCCCTCTAGTTTTAGATTCCCCTACCTTTGGGAAAAGATGTTGACTATCTAGCTGATCTGTACCCGTCATTATTTTATAGACTTCTATAAGATCGCCCCTCAGCCTCCTACGCTCCAGAGAAAAAAGTCCCAGTCTATCCAGCCTCTCCTTATAACTCAAACCATCAAGTCTGGTGGCATCTTACTAAATCTTTTCTGCACTCTTTTTAGTTTAATAATATCCTTTCTATAATAGGGTGACCAGAACTGCACACAGTATTCCAAGTGTGGCCGTACCAAAGTCTTGTACAACTCCAACAAGATGTCCCAACTCCTGTATTCAATGTTCTGACCAATGAAACCAAGCATGCTGAATGCTTTCTTCACCACCCTGTCCACCTGTGACTCCACTTTAAAGGAGCTATGAACCTGTACCCCTAGATCTCTTTGTTCTATAACTGTCAGGTCACTGGCCTCCAGTTTGAAAAACAACCCTCTACAACCACCCTCTGCCTTCTGTCATCAAGCTAATTTTGTATCCAATTGGCTACCTCACCCTGGATCCCATGAGGTTTAACCTTATGCAACAACCTACCATGCGGTACCTTGTCAAAGGCCTAGCTAAAATCCTTGTAGACAACATCGACTGCACTGCCCTCATCTACCTTCTTGGTTACCCCTTCAAAAAGCTTGTGAGACATGATTTTCCACTCACAAAGCCATGCTGACTGTCCCTAATCAGTCCTTGCCTCTCTAAATGCTGTATTTCCTGTCTCTCAGAATACCTTCTAACAAGTTACCCACTGCAAATGTTAGTCTCACTGGCCTGTAGTTCCCAGGCTTTTCCCTGCAGCCCTTTTTAAACAAAGGCACAACATTTGCCACACTCCAATCTTCAGGCACCTCACCTGTGGCTATCGGTGATTCAAATATCTCTGCTAGGGGACCTGCAATATCCTTCCTAGCCTCCCACAATGTCCTGGGATACATTTCATCATGTCCCGGGGAATCTACCTTGATGCACTTTAAGGCTTCCAACACCTCCTTCTCTGTAATATGTACACTCCTCAAGACATCACTACTTATTTCCCCAAGTTCCCTAACATCCATGCCTTTCTCAACAGTAAATACTGATGAGAAATATTCATTTAGGATCTCACACATCTCTTGTCTCTTACCTGAGAGGTCCCGAGAGGGATTCCGCAGCACATCTTTGAGGTATTCCCAAAATCCTATACTGGGGAGTCAATTTGGCTCTGGAAATTTGTCCATGTGGATACTGGTAGAGATAAGATGAGAGCAAAGGGTGGTGGGTGGGGGAATGGGACGACATGAGTTGGCATTATGTTGGCATATTGAAGGATGGTAGGGATGAGTTGTTGCAGGGGGTGGATTAGAAGGTACAAAGGACCATCGGGGTTTGTAGAGGGATAAGAGGGACATAGATTGGCATGGATAGGGATGTGGGGTTGTGAGGGGTGATGGTTGGGAGGATTTCTTTTTGTTTTGATTGCTTTTTAAATAACTTTACTGATGTGCTGGAACATGTGTTCTGCCCTGGAAACCCTCATTCACGAGGCAACGGACCCAATTTCCAATCCAGTGATCACCCTGCTCCCAGAATGAAAATCCTATATTCTGGGCCTTTCTTTCCAGCTTAGGCTGATGGAGTTGAGAAATGACCCAACTCTGTGCTCCCGACCTGGGAGTGAAAAGCTAGGTCTCAGGATTTGAACTCACACCGGATAGAATGAAATGGCTGCTTGGGTGAGGTAGAGTATGGCTGGTTGTGGTGCGCCTGGCAGACTGGGTGAAGAGGAGGGATCATGAGTAGTGAGGTGGAGGTAGGTGAAGGTTGAGGGGTGAGGAGAGGGTGTGGGGGTACAGGTTGTTTTTGCTAAAATTCCACCAAGCGCCAGATATGTTATCAGATTCCCAGTTTATCTTCAGTCATGAGGTTTCTGTCCATCAAACCTAATGACCAACACAGTTCAAATTATATATTGTAGAAACATTGCCAGTCCATTTCCCCACAACTCCCCCTCCCCCAGCATTCCCTCCCCCTGCATTCCCCCCCTCAGCATTCCCCCCTGCAGCAGTCCCCCTCCCCCAGCATTCCCCCCTCCCCCCAGCATTCCCCCTGCCCCCAGCATTCCCCCCCTGCAGCATATCCCCTCCCCCAGCATTCCCCCTGCCCCCAGCATTCCCCCCCTGCAGCATATCCCCTCCCCTAGCATTCACCCCCAGCAATTCCCCCCAGGATTCCTCCCCGGCATTCCCCCCAGCATTCCCCCTCCCCCAGCATTCCCCCTGCCCCCAGCATTCCCCCCCTGCAGCATTCCCCCTCCCCCAGCATTCCCCCCTAGCATTCCCCCCCCAGCAATCCCCCCCAGGATTCCGCCCCGGCATTCCCCCCCACATTCTCCCCTCCCCCAGCATTCCCCCCCAGCATTCCGCCCCCCAGCATTCCCCCTCCCCCAGCATTCCCCCTCTCCCTAGCATTCCACCCCACAGCATTCCCCCTCCCCCAGCATTCCTCCCTCGCATTCCCCCCCAGCATTTACCCCCAGCATTCCCCCGCCATTCTCCCCTCCCCCAGCATTTGCCTCCAGCATTTGCCCCTAGCATTTGCCCCCAGCATTCCCCCCTCCCCCAGCATTGCCCCCTCTCCCAGCATTCCCCCCCGCAGCATTCCACTCCCACAGTATTCCCCCCTCCCCCAACATCACCTCCCCAGCATTCCCCTCTACCCCCAACCCCCCCAGCTTGCTGCTGCCATCGGTCAGGAAGATTTCAGATTTCCCCTGCCATGTTCCTCAGTGGATTTTTAGTCCTGGCCCAAACTTATCGAAGCTGAGGCGTTTTCTTGCTGCATTTATGGCACTGGTGGTTCACTGCCACCCACAGCATCACAAGCTACTGCCTCGAACCACAGCTTTATATTTAGGTTGTTAATTTCTCAGTAAATTAGAGGTGATTTGCACGGTATCTTGGAACAGTGTGAGATTTGTTCCTTAGAATAAGCTGCCCATTATTGACTTCAGATAAAATAAGTCATGCATTCAAACTGCTTTCTGGAACATGTGATGAGTAACTATCACAAAATAGATACAAATCAGTGAGACGATTCAGTCTATTTAAGGCCATCCACACAGAACATAAGAGTATGTGGCAATCCTTCATCACACACTTAAACTTCCTCTGGAAGGAATCTGGGAATTTGATCTCCATGAAATTACCTGGAGGTGCTAAAAATGTTGGTACAACATTATGAATTGGTGAGTCACTGGAAGACATTCTTCAAGATTGTCGAGTTTGTGGTCTCTAAAAGAATATGCTTTGACTTCAAAGACAGCAGTAGAAATTGCAGTGTCGTTGGAACTGGCTGCTAAAGAGGCTTCACACTTTGGTGCAAGAGTTAAGATTCATAAGTTTGGAGCTGAGGTCAAAACAGCAATAAGCAGCGGAGCCACAATGGGCCATTCAGCAAGAGAATGCTGCAGCAAAGAGAGTCAATGCAAAAATAGGGGCAAAATGGCTCAGACTGCAAATGCTTGTTGGGCTAGACGAGTCCAAAGATGTGCGAGTTAGGTTGATTGGCCAGGTTAAAAATTGCCCCTTAAGAGTCCTGGGATGCGTAGGTTAGAGGGATTAGCGGGTAAATATGTGGGGATAGGGCCTGGGTGGGATTGTGGTCGGTGCAGACTTGATGGGCCGAATGGCCTCCTCCTGCACTGTAGGGTTTCTATGATTCTATGATTCTTCCCTTCAGGAGAAGAATCTGGATACCTTCAAGAAAAGAACAAGTTGCATTCTACACAAAGAATTTACAACATGGAAGAAAAGAATTACGACTGTGCGGAAGAGAATGTCCAGGAATATCTTGAAAAATTCCATTTGTGGTGATTTTAAAACAATCTTAAATCCAGTGTCGTGTGCTGATCAATATCCGCTTCCCTTAATTGAAGATTTGTTTGCTGGGTTATCAGGTGGGCAGAAATTCAGCAAGATTGAATTTTCACAGGCATATTTACAGATACCTGTAGCTGCTGAATCTCAACCATTGCTTGCCATCGTTACTCTAAAGGTCTTTTTCATTATAAAAGATTGCCTTTTGTAATAACATCCACACCAGCCCTATTCCAAAGATTGATGGTTCAGATTTGAAATAGTCTCTGGTGTACATTTTTACATGGATGATATTCTAATTACCAAGTTCAGTGAACAAGAACACTTGAGTAATTTAGAAGCAGCACTGGAACATCTTCAAGCACATGTATTGCCCCATCCACCACGGGAATTGGAGTGGGTGAAGGGCAGACCATTTGAAGGTCCGTTGACCTTGGGCGGGATTTTCTGGTCTCGGGTCGAGCGAGGCCATACAATTCCGCCCATGATCTGTGTATCAAAAGAAAGAAAAGTGTGACCTGTTCCGGATGTTAGTTCAATATTTGGGTCACATCATTGATAATAAAGACCTACATAAAGCATCTAAAATTATGTATGCTATTTCAGGAGTACCATGTCCGATAAATGTGATGCATCTGAGGACCATTGTAGGATTAGCAGAGTACATACATGGGGTTACGGGAATAGTGCTCGGGTGGGATTTTGGTTGGCGCAGACTCTATGGACCGAATGGTCTCCTTCTGCACTGTTGGGATTCTATGATTAGTAAATTATTATGGCAAATTTGTTCCTAACTTAGCTACATTTTATTATTTATTCATTTGTGGGCTGATCAGCATTTATTGCCCATCCCTAGTTCCCTGAGGGCAGTTGAGAGTCAACCATACTGAGTCACATGTAGGCCAGACCAGGTTAAGACGGCAGATTTCCTTCCCTAAAGGACATTAGTGAACCAGATGGGTTTTTCTGACAATCGACAATGGTTTCATCAGTAGAATGTTAATTCCAGATATTTTTTCTGCCGTGATTTCTGAAGTGATTTCTGCTGTGGCGCAACTTGAACTCAGGTCCCCAGAACACTAGCTGAGTTTCTGGATTAATAGTCCAGTGATAATATGACTCGGCCATCGCCTCCCATGACTAAAGCCATTTCATAATTTACTTTGTGTGAAACAGTCATGGGACTATATAACAGAATAGGAGAAAGCATACAAAGATGTCAAAGATGCTTTGCAGAAGTCTGAAATATTCATTTTTATCTGAAGCTTCCATTGCACCTTGCTTGTGACGTTTCATCATCTGCAGTAGGGACAATAGTAGTACTATTTTTGGGCTGTATAAAGGCATAACTTCATTAGCTGTTAGTCAATTGCAAAGATGGTCACTGATTTTAACTGCAGACTCCTACGATATGAATCATCATCAGTCAGAGTGCCAAGCTAATGTTGATGCATTATCACACTTACCTTTACCTATTGAGCAGAAACGGCCAACTAGTTTCTCTAATATTCCTTATTTTTCTCCAGTAATTCATTTGCTTGTGATAGCTTCTCAAGTTCAGAGGCATATCAGAAATGATCCCGTGATGGGGAAGGTGATGGATATGGTGTTAAAAGGAATGATAGCTGGAGTGCATCGGAATGATCCTGAATAGAAACTATACCAAGAAAGCTTGAGTTGACTGCCCAATGTGGGTGTCTGTTGTGGGGAATCCGAGTAATCATTCCTCCTTAGTCTGCGTGGAAGAATTATTGAACAATTACATGAAGAACATCATGGTATGGTCTGGATGAAGGAATTAGCCCGTAGTTATTTTTAGTGGCTGGGTCTAGATGCTCAGATCAAAGAAAAAGTGGGAGAATATCAATTCAGTATACAAATAAGAAATACACCACCATTGACTCCTTTATACCCTTGGGAATGGCCCAAAATGCCATGGCAATGATTACATGTAGATTTTTCCTGGTCTGTTTGAGGGTTACATGTTCTTAGTCATAACTGAGGCACAATCAAAGTGGCCTGACATTGTTATCATGAAATCCACCAAACCTGAACAAATCATTGAAAAACTTGACAAACATTTTACAAGATTTGGTGAACCAGAACAGATTGTTAGCGATAATAGTTCACAGTTTAGTTCACAAGAGTTTGACGATTATCTCTAAGTAAATGATATTCAGCAAATATAAACCCCGCATTATCATCCATCAACCAATGGATTAGTGGAAAGATTCGTACAATCTTTGGAATATTCTTTAAAAGCTTTGAAAGAGTAAGGTTTGTTACCACGTCGTGTGAATAGCTTTTTGACATCTTGCAGAAACTCTACTCATGCAACTTCCCAAAGTTCACCTGTATTCCTACTCTTAAAGAGAAAATTGGGAACTATATTTGATTTGTTATTAACTCCAGAAACTTCAGAGATAGAACGTCAACAACAATCCCAAGTTGCTAGATGAGAAGTGAGGGCAAAACAACACTCCTTTCAACAAGGAGATCGAGTGTTCATGCGTAATTATACCACGAGTGAGAAATGGGAGCCACCAGGTTAGTGAGGCATGACCTCCCTCTCACAAAACCATGCTGACTATCATTAATGAGTTTATTCCTTTCTAAATGCGCATACATCCTATCTCTAAGAATCTTCTCCAACAACTTCCCCACCACGGACGTCAAGCTCACCGGCCTATAATTACCCGGGTTATCCTTCCTACCCTTCTTAAATAAAGGGACCACATTAGCTATCCTCCAATCCTCTGGGACCTCACCTGTGTCCAGTGACGAGACAAAGATTTGCGTCAGAGGCCCAGCGATTTCATCTCTCGTCTCCCTGAGCAGCCTTGGATAGATTCCATCAGGCTCTGGGGATTTGTCAGTCTTTAAATTCTCTAACAAACCTAACACTTCCTCCCTTGTAATGGAGATTTTCTCCAACGGTTCAACACTCCCCTCCGAGACACTCCCAGTCAACACATCCCTCTCCTTTGTGAATACCGACGCAAAGTATTCATTTAGGATCTCCCCTACTTCTTTGGGCTCCAAGCATAATTCCCCACTTTTGTCCCTGAGAGGTCCAATTTTTTCCCTGACAATAGAACATAGAAAGCCACAGCACAAACAGGCCCTTCGGCCCACAAGTTGTGCCGATCACATCCCCACCTCTAGGCCTATCTATAGCCCTCAATCCCATTAAATCCCATGTACTCATCCAGAAGTCTCTTAAAAGACCCCAACGAGTTTGCCTCCACCACCACCGACGTCAGCCGATTCCACTCACCCACCACCCTCTGAGTGAAAAACTTACCCCTGACATCTCCTCTGTACCTACCCCCCAGCACCTTAAACCTGTGTCCTCTCGTAGCAACCATTTCAGCCCTTGGAAATAGCCTCTGAGAGTCTACCCTATCCAGACCTCTCAACATCTTGTAAACCTCTATCAGGTCACCTCTCATCCTTCGTCTCTCCAGGGAGAAGAGACCAAGCTCCCTCAACCTATCCTCATAAGGCATGCCCCCCAATCCAGGCAACATCCTTGTAAATCTCCTCTGCACCCTTTCAATGGCTTCAACATCTTTCCTGTAATGAGGTGACCAGAACTGCGTGCAGTACTCCAAGTGGGGTCTAACCAGGGTCCTATAAAGCTGCAGCATTATCTCCCGACTCCTAAACTCAATCCCTCGATTAATGAAGGCCAGTACGCCGTACGCCTTCTTGACCGCATCCTCCACCTGCGAGGCCGATTTAAGAGTCCTATGGACCCGGACCCCAAGGTCCGTCTGATCCTCTACACTGCTAAGAATGGTACCCTTCATATTATACTGCTGCTTCATCCCATTGGATCTGCCTAAATGGATCACCACACACTTATCCGGTTGAAGTCCATCTGCCACTTCTCCGCCCAGTCTTGCATTCTATCTATGTCTCGCTGCAACTTCTGACATCCCTCCAAACTATCCACAACACCACCTACCTTGGTGTCGTCAGCAAACTTACCAACCCATCCCTCCACTTCCTCATCCAGGTCATTTATGAAAATGACAAACAGCAAGGGTCCCAGAACAGATCCCTGGGGCACTCCACTGGTCACTGACCTCCATGCAGAGAAAGACCCCTCCACAGCCACTCTCTGCCTTCTGCAGGCAAGCCAGTTCTGGATCCACAAGGCAACAGCCCCTTGGATCCCATGCCCTCTCACTTTCTCAAGAAGTCTTGCATGGGGGACCTTATCGAACGCCTTGCTGAAGTCCATATAGACCACATCCACCGCTCTTCCTTCGTCAATGTGTTTGGTCACATTTTCAAAGAACTCCACCAGGCTCGTAAGGCACGACCTGCCCTTGACAAAGCCGTGCTGACTACTTTTGATCATACTAAACTTCTCTAGATGATCATAAATCCTGTCTCAGGATCCTCTCCATCAACTTACCAACCACTGAGGTTAGACTCACCGGTCGGTAATTTCCCGGGCTGTCCCTGTTCCCTTTCTTGAATATAGGGACCACATCTGCAATCCTCCAATCCTCCGGAACCTCTCCCGTCTCCATCGACGATGCAAAGATCATCGCCAAAGGCTCCACAATCTCCTCCCTCGCCTCCCACAGTAACCTGGGGTACATCCCATCCGGTCCCGGCGACTTACCAACCTTGATGCCATTCAATAGTTCCAACACATCCTCTTTCTTTATGTCCACATGCTCGATCCTTTCTGTCCACCGCAAACCAGCAGTACAACCACCCAGATCCCTTTCCACCGTGAATACCGAGGTAAAGTATTCATTAAGCAGCTCCGCCATTTCTAACGGTTCTGCACAAACTTTTCCCCCTTCACCTTTTAAGGGTCCTATGCCTTCACATCTCATCCTTTTACTCTTGACATATTTGTAGAAAGCCTTGGGATTCTCCTTAATCTTACCCGCCAAGGCCTTCTCATGACCCCTTCTCGCTCTCCTAATTTCCTTCTTAAGCTCCTTCCTACATCCCGTATACTCCTCTAAATCCTTAACACCTCCTAGCTCTCTGAACCTTCTGTACGCCTCTCTTTTCTTATTCACCAGGTTCATCACAACCTTCGTGCACCACGGTTCCCGTACCCTACCAACACCCCCCTGTCTCATCGGAACGTTGCCATGCAGAGCTCCAGACAAACATTCCTTGAAAATCCTCCACTTTCCTTCGGTACTTTTCCCCAAGAATGCCTCCTTCCAATTTACCCGTCTAATTTCCTCCCTGATGACACTGTATTTCCCTTTACTCCAGAGAAACACTTTCCTAGCCTGCCTGATCCTATCTCTTTCCAATGCTATCGTGAAGGAGATAGAATTATGATTGCTATCCCCAAGATGCTCACCCACCGAGAGATCCTCCACCTGTCCAGGTTCATTAGCCAGCACCAGATCAAGTACAGCCTCTCCTCTAGTAGGCTTATCCACATACTGTGTCAGGAAACTCTCCTGGACACACCTAACAAACTCCTCTCCATCCAAACCCCTAGCCCTAGGGATATTCCAATCTATGTTTGGGAAATTAAAATCTCCCGTCACGACAACTCTGTTATTCCTACATCTCTCCAGGATCTGTTTCCCCATCTGCTCCTCAACATCTCTGTTACTATTGGGCGGCCTATAGAAAACACCCAGCAACGTTACCGACCCCTTCCTGTTCCTAACCTCCACCCACAGAGACTCCATAGTCAATCCCTCCACGGCGTCCACCTTCTCTACAGCCGTGACACTATCCCTGATCAACAGTGCCACTCCCCCCCCCTCTCTTGCCTCCCTCCCTGTCCTTCCTGAAACATATAAAACCCGGCACCTGAAGCACCCAGTCCTGTCCCTGAGACATCCAAGTCTCCGTAATGGCCACCACATCACAATTCGAAGCAGCAATCCACGCTCTAAGCTCATCCACTTTATTCACTACACTCCTGGCATTAAAATAGACACATCTCAGACCTTCAGCCTGAGCACTTCTCCATCACTCGTCTAACCTCCCTCTTACCCTGTTTACATTCCTTATCTATTTGCGAGCTAACCTCCTCGCTCTCAGTCCCCTCATTTCGATTCCCTCCCCCCAACCTTTCTAGTTTAAAGTCTCTCCAGTAGCCTTAGCCAACCTTCCCGCCAGGATATTGGTCCCCCTGGGATTCAAGTGCCACCCGTCTTTTTTAAACAGGTCACACCTGCCCCTAAAGAGGTCCCAATGATCCAAGTACCCAAATCCTTGTCCCTTGCTCCAGTCCCTCAGCCACGCATTCATTCTCCACCGATTCCTGTTCTCACTCTCCCGCGGCACAGGCAGCAATCCCGAGATTACTACCTTTGCATTCCTCTTTCTCAGCTGTCTACCTAACTCCCTATATTCTCTTTTCATGACCCCTTCCCTCTTCCTACCTATGTCAGCAGTACCTATATGCATCACGACCTTCGGCTCCTCTCCCTTCCCAATCCTTTTGTTCCTAACGTATGAGTAAAATGCCTTGGGATTCTCCTTAATCCTGTCTGCCAAGGACATTTCGTGACCCCTTTTTGCCCTTCTAATTCCCCGTTTGAGTTCTTTCCTACTTTCTTTGTACGCCTCCAGAGCTTCCTCCATTTTTAGCTGCCTGGACCTAACATACGCCTCTCTTTTCTTTTTGACCAGTCCCTCAATTTCCCTGGTTATCCACGGTTCTCGAATCCTACTCTTCCTATCCTTCTTTTTTACAGGCACATGCCTGTCCTGCAGCCCTAACAACTGTTCCTTAAAAGACTCCCACATGCCAGATGTGGATTTACCCTCATACAGCCTCTCCCAATCAAGAGCTGCCAATTTCTGCCTAATCCCACTAAAGCTAGCCTTCCCCCAATCCAACACCTTACCCTTGGGACACCACTCATCCTTTTCCATCACTATCCTAAAGCTAACAGAATACGGTAGAGACTTTTAAGGGGCATCTGGGGAAATACATGAATAGGATGGGAATAGAGGGATATGGTCCCCGGAAGGGTAGGGGGTTTTAGTTCAGTCGGGCAGCATGGTCGGTGCAGGCTTGGAGGGCTGAAGGGCCTGTTCCTGTGCTGTAATTTTCTTTGTTCTTTGTTCTAGAGTCAAGAACGACCAAATTCTAGAACATCAAATACAACCAAAGAGGAATAGACATCTTCCTGATTGACTTTTTTATTCACTGTGTCTAATGATTAATGATGCATTGCACTGTGTCTGGAGTATTATTGATCCTATGTATAACATTGTAGTTTGTAGCGAAACCCACAGAAATAAAGGGGAGGATGTTATTTATTTAGGTGGTTGCATGATTGCTTTAAGGGCTGATCACATGATTTGATGGCACTATCATTAGGGTGTTTGCAGAGGTTGTTTTACTTTCAGTTTGCACTCTGCACTCTGTACAGACAAGAGCTCTTACAATAAAACCTTGTTGTTGTTCGTTTGAATTAATTGTGCAAACCGTGGCCGGGATTCTCCCCAAAAAAATTAAGTCCCCAACGTGCAGAAAAACGGGAGTAATTCCCACTGTTTTTTTTAGCGCACTTACCAGAGTGAATCTCCAACACTCCGAGCACTGCAGGGTACCCGAGCGGGATTCACTCTGGAAAGTAGGGGTCCATACCCAACAGAGGGGCCGCAGCATAGCGCTAAGTGGGCCACTGCATACGCGCCGATCTGTCAGAGCGCGCAGTGGCCCCTCTATTACCAGCCTCCCGATTACTGGAATTTCTAATTGTTGGCCAGCCTTGCAATCCCCCAATCGCTGGCCTCCTGGACCTCCCTGGGCCAGCCCCAATTTCCCATCCTCTCCCCCCACCTCCAGCCAGCCCTGCGCCCCCCCTCACCCACCCCCCCCCCCACCCTGGCCAGCCCTGGCCCCCCTGACAGTCCTGATATCACCCCCCCCCCCCCCCCCAGTGCCTGATGGGCAGTGCCAAAATGCCAGATGGGCAGTGTCAGTTTGTCCCTTGGGCAGTGCCAGGGTGCCAGGCTGGCACTGCCCAAGAGGCACCCCCCTTACCCCTGACCTCCCTGAGGGGCTCAATGGCCTTTGTTCCCTCCAGTGGGGTCAGGCTCCTGTTCCCTGTTCGTGGGGAGCAGTCGTAATCTCCACTGGAGGGAGCCACTCCTGGTAGTGTGGGAGATGCTAGCAGGCCCAGAGAATACTGTCCCAGGCCTGCTGATCATATTGGAATGCTGATTTCTGGCACTGAGTCAATAACGCTATAAAACTGAGCCTGGGAGAGGGGCAGGGGCCCACGCGCCTAGCACGAATCCTGTGAAATGGTCGCCACTGATGTCTCCCTGCCCGCTCCACTACACGGCCCACTTCTTTTGTTTTTGTGTTAAACCCATAGCCCCTCACATAGTTAGAACATGACACTGTTTAATATTTTAATCAAGGTAATTCTCCATATGAACCTTACCTGCATCATTTAGTATATTTTATTTCTCTACAACGTCACGTCGGTTACACCCTAAGACCCTAAGACCATAAGACATAGGAGCAGAATTAGGCCACTTGGCCCATTGAGTCTGCTCCGCCATCCAATCATGGCTGATATTTTTCTCATCCCCATTCTCCTGCCTTTTTCCCATAACCTCTGATCCCATCATTAATCAAGAACCTATCTATCTCTGACTAATCCCTCTCAAGACTAATGCTTACTAGTTTCTCCAATCAGTCCTCATACCCTGAAATCAGACAGAAGCTTGTTGACTTGAAACCTTCTCTGGGACTTGAACTTGTCTGTTATACTTTGATGACCACAACAGTACACAATGACCAGGCATCAACCAAGCCAGTAGCAGCTTTTCAAAACTGCACATTGGAAATTTCCTTCTCAGCATGTTTAAAAGAAGAAACAAAGATGGGAAAAATCATTCCACGAATATCCAGGATGTTCAATGTTGGGACAATTGTATGTACATTATACTGCATTTCCATGCAGATGCCCACACAATGTCCAAATCATGCTGAAGCATCTCTGCATCCTCCTCACAGCTCACTTTCCCACCCAACTTTGTATCATCTGCAAATTTGGAGATAATACATTCAGTTCCCCCTTCCAAATCATTGATATATGATGTGAACAGTTGGGGTCCTAGCACAGACCCCTGCGGAACACCACTAGTCACTGACTGCCAATCAGAAAAAGATCCATTTATGCCAACTCTTTGCTTCCTATCTACTAACCAGCTTTCTATCCATCTCAAGACATTACCTGCAATCCCATGTGCTTTAACTTTATATAGTAGTCTGTTATGTGAGACCTTGTTGAAAACCTTCTGAAAGTCTAAATAAACCACATCCACTGGTTCTCCTCAGTCAACTCTACTAGTTACATCCTCAAAAAATTCCAATAGATTCATCAAGCATTATTTCCCTTTTGTGAATCCATGCTGACTTTGTCTGATTATACCACTGCCTTCCAAATGCTGAGTTATGAAATCCTTGATAATGGACTCTAGCAACTTCCCAGTACTGACGTTAGGCTCATTGGTCTATAGTTCCCTGTTTTCTCTCTGCCTCCCTTTTTGAATAGCTGCAGCTTTCCGCAGTCTTTCACAATTTAAATAATATTCAGCTCCTTTATTCTTCCCACCGAAGTGCATAATTTCACATTTTCCGACATTATTTTCCATCTGCCAAGTTTTTGCCCACATTTATATCCCTCTGTAGGCTCTTTGGGCCCAATTTTACCATTGTGTCGCGCCTGTTTTTGGGCGCGAAAACTTGAGTCGGGTGTGAGGCCATTAATGCGATCCACGCCCATGTCCGCGCAGATGCCCACTTTACCAAGGCCTGAAGATGGCCGTGATCCGATTCGCTCCCGAAACGGGCGCAACGGTGGTTTAAATGCATTTGGATGCATTTAAATTGAATTAATGGGCTGCCCGCCCAACTTTACCAGCATTTCCCCCTTTACCATCGCGTTCGTGCATCCAGATTCGGCGTGAAACAGACATGCTCGGCAAAGGTCTGTTTCGGGTGTACCAGCTTCTGAAGAGGTAAGTTCAGAGCTTCTGGCGGCTCTATGACTCAGATCGGTGGTGGGGGGAGGGGAAGGAGGCGGGTCAGATCATTCTCTGGTGAGGGGGCGGGGGAGCAGGGGGCATCTCAGCTGTATCTCTGGTGGGGGAGGGAGGGAGGAGGGAGGCCCGAACATTCTCTGGTGGGGAGGAGGGAGGAGGCAAGCCAGATCGTTGTCTGATGGGGGGGGATGGCGAGGGGTGGAGGGTGGTGGCGGGGAAGCCAGATCGTTGTCTGGTGGGGTGGGGGGGCTGTGAGGGAGGCCAGATCGTTGTATGGGGGTGGGGGGTGAGGGAGGCCAGATCGTTGTATGGGGGTGGGAGGGGCTGGGAGGGAGGCCAGATCGTTGTATGGGGGTGGGGGGTGAGGGAGGCCAGATCGTTAACTGCGTGGGGGGTGGGGGGCGGTGGTGGTGGGGAGGGAGTGCAGAATGTTGTCTGGGGGGGTGGGGGGGGATGGAGGCCAGATCATTGTCTGGGGGAGGGGGAGGGTGGTCAGATCGTTGTCCGGGGGAGGTGGGGGGGACTGCTGCCACTCTGCAGGCGATAGGTGGGGGGAAAGGGGGCAGAAGGTCATGATCGGTCTGAGTAGCGGGGGATGGGTGGATAAGGGGGACAGTTATGTTGTGGGTGTGGGGTGATGTCTGTGAGGGCCATCGCTCCCACTTTTCACTCCCGGGCCGCTTTATCTGCTTTATGTGGCCCGGGAGTGATGTGACAGCAGCACGTTTTTTCAAATGGTTTTTTCACTGCGCATGCGCAGTTCAAAATTCCGATCGTTTCGGCCGCGCTAAGCCCCGCCCACAGCGCGATTCAGAAACACGATTTTTTTTCAGGCTGACTGCGTATGGGGGCTGAGAACAGGTCAGATCTGAATTGCGCCCAGATTCAGCACTTAGAATCAAAACGGTAAAATCGAGCCCTTTGTGTTATCCTCACTGTGTACCTTCCCACCGATTTTTGTGACATCTGCAAACTTGGCAATAGAATAATCACTTCGCTCATCCAAACCACGAATATATATTGGAAAAATTTGTGGCCCAGCACTGATCCCTCTGGCCCCAGCACAGTTCACTGTGACCCCAGTACTGATCCCCGTGGCCACAGGACTGATCCCCGTGGCCACAGGACTGATCCCCGTGGCCCCAGCACTGATCCCTATGACCCAGTACTGATCCCTGTGACCCCAGTACTGTTCCATGTGATCTCAGTACTGATCCCTGTGACCCCAGTACTGATCCCTGTGAACCCAGTACTGATCCCTGTGGCCCCAGCGCTGATCCCTGTGACCCCAGTACTGATCCCTGTGACCCCAGCACTGATCCCTGTGACCCCAGTACTGATCCCTGAGACCCCAATACTGATCCCTGTGGCCCCAGCGCTGATCCCCGGGGCCCCAGCACTGATCCCTGTGACCCAAGTATTGATCCCTGTGACCCCAGCACTGATCCCTGTGACCCCAGTACTGATCCCTGTGACCCCAGTACTGATCCCTGTGGCCCCAGTACTGATCCATGTGACCCCAGTACTGATCCGTGTGACCCCAGTACTGATCCCTGTGACCCCAGTACTGATATCTGTGGCCCCAGTACTGATCCCTGTGGCCCCAGTACTGATCCCTGTGGCCACAGCGCTGATCCCTGTGGCCCCAGTATTGATCCGTGTGACCCCAGTACTGATCCGTGTGACCCCAGTACTGATCCCTGTGACCCCAGCACTGATCCCTGTGACCCCAGTACTGATCCCTGTGACCCCAGCACTGATCCCTGTGACCCCAGTACTGATCCCTGTGACCCCAATACTGATCCCTGTGGCCCCAGCGCTGATCCCCGGGGCCCCAGCACTGATCCCTGTGACCCAAGTATTGATCCCTGTGACCCCAGCACTGATCCCTGTGACCCCAGTACTGATCCCTGTGACCCCAGTACTGATCCCTGTGGCCCCAGTACTGATCCATGTGACCCCAGTACTGATCCGTGTGACATAGAACATAGAACATAGAACATTACAGCGCAGAACAGGCCCTTCGGCCCACGATGTTGCACCGACCAGTTAAAAAAAAAACTGTGACCCTCCAACCTAAACCAATTTCTTTTCGTCCATGAACCTATCTACGGATCTCTTAAACGCCCCCAAACTAGGCGCATTTACTACTGATGCTGGCAGGGCATTCCAATCCCTCACCACCCTCTGGGTAAAGAACCTACCCCTGACATCGGTTCTATAACTACCCCCTCTCAATTTAAAGCCATGCCCCCTCGTGCTGGATTTCTCCATCAGAGGAAAAAGGCTATCACTATCCACCCTATCTAAACCTCTAATCATCTTATATGTTTCAATAAGATCCCCTCTTAGCCGCCGCCTTTCCAGCGAAAACAATTCCAAATCCCTCAGCCTCTCCTCATAGGATCTCCCCTCCATACCAGGCAACATCCTGGTAAACCTCCTCTGCACCCTCTCCAAAGCCTCCACATCCTTCCTGTAATGTGGGGACCAGAACTGCACACAGTACTCCAAGTGCGGCCGCACCAGAGTTGTGTACAGTTGCAACATAACGCTACGACTCCTAAATTCAATCCCCCTACCAATAAACGCCAAGACACCATATGCCTTCTTAACAACCTTATCTACTTGATTCCCAACTTTCAGGGATCTATGCACACATACACCTAGATCCCTCTGCTCCTCCACACTATTCAAAGTCCTCCCGTTAGCCCTATACTCAACACATCTGTTATTCCTACCAAAGTGAATTACCTCACACTTCTCCGCATTAAACTCCATCCGCCACCTCTCGGCCCAACTTTGCAACCTGTCTAAGTCTTCCTGCAAACTACGACACCCTTCCTCACTGTCTACCACACCACCGACTTTGGTGTCATCAGCAAATTTGCTAATCCACCCAACTATACCCTCATCCAGATCATTAATAAATATTACAAACAGCAGTGGCCCCAAAACAGATCCCTGAGGTACACCACTTGTAACCGCACTCCATGATGAATATTTACTATCAACCACCACCCTCTGTTTCCTATCCGCTAGCCAATTCCAGATCCAATTTCCTAGATCACCCCCAATCCCATACATCTGCATTTTCTGCAGAAGCCTACCATGGTGAACCTTATCAAACGCCTTACTAAAATCCATATATACCACGTCCACTGCCTTGCCCCCATCCACCTCCTTGGTCACTTTCTCAAAAAACTCAATAAGGTTAGTAAGGCACGACCTACCTGCCACAAAACCATGCTGACTATCACCTATCAATTCATTACTCTCCAAGTAACTATAAATCCTATCCCTTATAATTTTTTCCAACATCTTGCCGACAACAGAAGTGAGACTCACCGGTCTATAATTCCCGGGGAAGTCTCTGTTCCCCTTCTTAAACAATGGGACAACATTCGCTAACCTCCAATCTTCTGGTACTATACCAGAGGCCAACGACGACCTGAAGATCAGAGCCAGAGGCTCTGCAATCACTTCTCTTGCCTCCCAGAGAATCCTTGGATAAATCCCATCCGGACCAGGGGATTTATCTATTTTCAGACCCTCCAGAATATCCTGCACATCCTCCTTATCAACTGTAATACTGTCTATTCTACTCCCTTGCAACCCAGTGTCCTCCTCAGCTATATTCATGTCCCCTTGCGTGAACACCGAAGAGAAATATTGGTTCAATGCTTCACCAATCTCCTCCGGTTCCACACATAACTTCCCTCTGCCATCTATAACTGGCCCTAAACTTGCCCTAACCAACCTTCTGTTCTTGACATACCTATAGAACGCCTGACGGCAGTACTGATCCCTGTGACCCCAGCACTGATCCCTGTGACCCAAGTATTGATCCCTGTGGCCCCAGCACTGATCCCTGTGGCCCCAGCACTGATCCCTGTGGCCCCAGCACTGATCCCTGTGGCCCCAGCACTGATCCCTGTGGCCACAGCGCTGATCCCTGTGACCCCAGTACTGATCCATGTGACCCCAGTACTGATCCCTGTGACCCCAGTACTGATCCCCGGGGCCCCAGTACTGATCCCTGTGGCCCCAGTACTGATCCCTGTGGCCCCAGCACTGATCCCTGTGGCCACAGCGCTGATCCCTGTGGCCCCAGTATTGATCCGTGTGACCCCAGTACTGATCCGTGTGACCCCAGTACTGATCCCTGTGACCCCAACACTGATCCATGTGACCCCAGCACTGATCCCTGTGACCCCAGCACTGATCCCTGTGACCCCAGTACTGATCCCTGTGACCCCAGCGCTGATCCCCGGGGCCCCAGCACTGATCCCTGTGACCCAAGTACTGATCCCTGTGACCCCAGCACTGATCCCTGTGACCCCAGTACTGATCCCTGTGACCCCAGTACTGATCCCTGTGACCCCAGTACAGATCCCTGTGACCCTAGCACTGATCCCTGTGACCCCAGTACTGATATCTGTGACCCCAGTACTGATCCCTGTGAACCCAGCACTGATCCCTGTGAACCCAGCACTGATCCCTGTGACCCCAGTACTGATCCCTGTGACCCCAGTACTGATATCTGTGACCCCAGTACTGATCCCTGTGAACCCAGCACTGATCCCTGTGGCCCCAGCACTGATCCCTGTGACCCCAGCACTGATCCCTGTGACCCCAGTACTGATATCTGTGACCCCAGTACTGATCCCTGTGAACCCAGCACTGATCCCTGTGACCCCAGCACTGATCCCTGTGACCCCAGTACTGATCCCTGTGACCCCAGTACTGATATCTGTGACCCCAGCACTGATCCCTGTGGCCCCAGCACTGATCCCTGTGACCCCAGTACTGATCACTGTGACCCCAGTACTGATCTGTGTGGCCACAGCGCTGATCCCCGGAGCCCCAGTACTGATCCCTGTGACCCCAGTACTGAACCCTGTGGCCCCAGCACTGATCCCTGTGGCCCCAGTACTGATCGCTGTGACCCCAGTACTGATCACTGTGACCCCAGTACTGATCACTGTGACCCCAGTACTGATCCCTATGGCCCCAGTACTGATCCCTGTGACCCCAATACTGATCCCTGTGACCCCAGCGCTGATCCCTGTGACCCCAGTACTGATCACTGTGACCCCAGTACTGATCGCTGTGACCCCAGTACTGATCACTGTGGCCCCAGTACTGATCACTGTGAACCCAGCACTGATCCCTGTGACCCCAGTACTGATCCCTGTGACCCCAATACTGATCCCTGTGACCCCAGCGCTGATCCCTGGGGCCCCAGCACTGATCCCTGTGATCCCAGCACTGAGCCGTGTGACCCCAGTACTGATCCCTGTGACCCCAGCACTGATCCCTGTGACCCCAGTACAGATCCCTGTGACCCCAGTACTGATCCCTCTGACCCCAGTACTGATCCCTGTGACCCCAGCACTGATCCCTGTGACCCCAGTACTGATCCCTGTGAACCCAGCACTGATCCCTGTGACCCCAGCACTGATCCCTGTGACCCCAGTACTGATCCCTGTGACCCCAGCACTGATCGCTGTGACCCCAGTACTGATCCATGTGACCCCAGTCCTGATCCGTGTGATGCCAGTACTGATCCCTGTGACCCCAGTACTGATATCTGTGACCCCAGTACTGACCCCTGTGAACCCAGCACTGATCCCTGTGGCCCCAGCACTGATCCCTGTGACCCCAGTACTGATATCTGTGACCCCAGTACTGACCCCTGTGAACCCAGCACTGATCCCTGTGGCCCCAGCACTGATCCCTGTGACCCCAGTACTGATCCCCGTGGCTCCAGTGCTGAACCCTGTGGTCCCATTACTGATCCCTGTGGCCCCAGTACTGATCACTGTGACCCCAGTACTGATCACTGTGACCCCAGTACTGATCCCTGTGGCCCCAGTACTGATCACTGTGACCCCAGTACTGATCCCTGTGGCCCCAGTACTGATCCCTGTGGCCCCAGTACTGATCCGTGTGACCCCAGTACTGATCCCTGTGGCCCCAGCACTGACCCCTGTGAACCCAGCACTGATCCCTGTGGCCCCAGTACTGATCCGTGTGACCCCAGTACTGATCACTGTGACCCCAGTACTGATCCCTGTGGCCCCAGTACTGATATCTGTGACCCCAGTACTGATATCTGTGACCCCAGTACTGATCTGTGTGGCCACAGCGCTGATCCCCGGAGCCCCAGCACTGATCCCTGTGGCCCCAGCACTGATCCCTGTGACCCCAGTACTGATATCTGTGACCCCAGTACTGATCCCTGTGACCCCAGCACTGATCACCGTGACGCCAGTACTGATCCCTGTGAACCCAGCACTGATCACCGTGACCCCAGTACTGATCCATGTGACCCCAGTACTGATCCCTGTGACCCCAGCACTGATCACCGTGACCCCAGTACTGATCCATGTGACCCCAGTACTGATCCATGTGACGCCAGTACTGATCCCTGTGACCCCAGTACTGATCACTGTGACCTCAGTACTGATCCCTGTGACCCCAGTACTGATATCTGTGACCCCAGCACTGATCCCTGTGGCCCCAGTACTGATCCCTGTGACCCCAGTACTGATATCTGTGACCCCAGTACTGACCCCTGTGAACCCAGCACTGATCCCTGTGGCCCCAGCACTGATCCATGTGACCCCAGTCCTGATCCGTGTGATGCCAGTCCTGATCCCTGTGACCCCAGTACTGAACCCTGTGGCCCCAGCACTGATTCCTGTGGTCCCATTACTGATCGCTGTGACCCCATTACTGATCACTGTGACCCCAGTACTGATCACTGTGACCCCAGTACTGATCCCTGTGGCCCCAGTACTGATCCCTGTGGCCCCAGCGCTGATCCCCGGAGCCCCAGCACTGATCCCTGTGACCCCAGTATTGATCCCTGTGGCCCCAGTACTGATCCCTGTGGCCCCAGTACTGATCCCTGTGGCCCCAGTACTGATCCCTGTGACCCCAGTATTGATCCGTGTGGCCCCAGTACTGATCCCTGTGACCCCAGTATTGATCCGTGTGGCCCCAGCACTGATCCCTGTGGCCCCAGCACTGATCACTGTGACCCCAGCACTGATCACTGTGACCCCAGTACTGATCCCTGTGGCCTCAGTACTGATCACTGTGACCTCAGTACTGATCCATGTGACCCCAGTACTGATCCATGTGACGCCAGTACTGATCCCTGTGACCCCAGTACTGATCCCTGTGACCCCAGTACTGATCCCTGTGACCCCAGTACTGATCCCTGTGGCCCCAGCACTGATCACTGTGACCCCAGTACTGATCACTGTGACCCCAGTACTGATCACTGTGACCCCAGTACTGATCCCTGTGGCCCCAGCACTGATCACTGTGACCCCAGTACTGATCCCTGTGGCCTCAGTACTGATCACTGTGACCCCAGTACTGATCCCTGTGGCCTCAGTACTGATCACTGTGACCCCAGTACTGATCCCTGTGGCCCCAGTACTGATCCATGTGACCCCAGTACTGATCCATGTGACGCCAGTACTGATCCCTGTGACCCCAGTACTGATCCCTGTGACCCCAGTACTGATCCCTGTGGCCCCAGTACTGATCCCTGTGGCCTCAGTACTGATCACTGTGACCCCAGTACTGATCCCTGTGGCCTCAGTACTGATCACTGTGGCCCCAGTACTGATCCATGTGACCCCAGTACTGATCCCTGTGACCCCAGTACTGATCCCTGTGACCCCAGTACTGATCCCTGTGGCCCCAGTACTGATCCCTGTGGCCTCAGTACTGATCACTGTGACCCCAGTACTGATCCATGTGACCCCAGTACTGATCCATGTGACGCCAGTACTGATCCCTGTGACCCCAGTACTGATCCCTGTGACCCCAGTACTGATCCCTGTGACCCCAGTACTGATCACTGTGGCCCCAGTACTGATCCTTGTGACCCCAGTACTGATCTGTGTGGCCACAGCGCTGATCCCCGGGGCCCCAGCACTGATCCCTGTGGCCCCAGTATTGATCCGTGTGACCCCAGTACTGATCACTGTGACCCCAGTACTGATCCTTGTGACCCCAGTACTGATCCCTGTGACCCCAGTACTGATATCTGTGACCCCAGTACTGATCCCTGTGACCCCAGTACTGATATCTGTGACCCCAGTACTGATCCCTGTGACCCCAGTTCTGATATCTGTGACCCCAGTTCTGATATCTGTGACCCCAGTACTGATCACTGTGACCCCAGTACTGATCCCTGTGAACCCAGCACTGATCCCTGTGGCCCCAGTACTGATCCCTGTGGCCCCAGGATTGATCCGTGTGACCCCAGGATTGATCCGTGTGACCCCAGTATTGATCCGTGTGACCCCAGTACTGATCCGTGTGACCCCAGTACTGATCCCTGTGACCCCAGTACTGATCCCTGTGAACCCAGCACTGATCCCTGTGGCCCCAGTACTGATCTGTGTGGCCACAGCGCTGATCCCCGGGGTCCCAGCACTGATCCCTGTGGCCCCAGGATTGATCCGTGTGACCCCACTATTGATCCGTGTGACCCCAGTACTGATCCGTGTGACCCCAGTCCTGATCCCTGTGGCTCCAGTGCTGAACCCTGTGGTCCCAGCACTGATCCCTGTGGTCCCAGTACTGATCACTGTGACCCCAGTACTGATCACTGTGACCCCAGTACTGATCTGTGTGGCCACAGCGCTGATCCCCGGAGCCCCAGCACTGATCCCTGTGGCGCCAGGATTGATCCGTGTGACCCCAGTATTGATCCCAGTGACCCCAGTACTGATCCGTTTGACCCCAGTACTGATCCCTGTGGCTCCAGTACTGAACCCTGTGGCCCCAGCACTGATCCCTGTGGTCCCAGTACTGATCACTGTGACCCCAGTACTGATCACTGTGACCCCAGTACTGATCACTGTGACCCCAGTACTGATCACTGTGACCCCAGTACTGATCCCTGTGGCTCCAGTACTGAACCCTGTGGCCCCAGCACTGATCCCTGTGGTCCCAGTACTGATCACTGTGACCCCAGTACTGATCACTGTGACCCCAGTACTGATCACTGTGACCCCAGTACCGATCACTGTGACCCCAGTACGGATCCCTATGGCCCCAGTACTGATCACTGTGACCCCAGTACTGATCCCTGTGACCCCAGTACTGATCCCTGTGGCCCCAGTACTGATCCCTGTGGCCCCAGTACTGATCCCTGTGGCCCCAGTACTGATCCCTGTGGCCCCAGTACTGATCCATGTGGCACCAGTACTGATCCGTGTGACCCCAGTATTGATCCCTGTGACCCCAGCATAGAAAGCAGAGAGTAGCAGTGGAAGGGTACTTTTCTAACTGGAGGTCTGTGACGAGCGGTGTTCCATAAGAATCAGTGCTGGGGCCTCTGTTATTCCTAATATGTATAAATGATGTGGAGGAAAATGTAGGTGGTCTGATTAGTAAATTTGCAGATGATACAACAATTGGGGGAGTAGCGGATAGTGAGGAGGATTGTCAGAGAATACAGCAGGATATAAATTGGCTGGAGACTGGGACCAAAAGATGGCAGATGGAATTTAACCCGGACAAATGTGAGGTAAAGCAATTTGAAAGGTCTACTGCAGAAGGGAAATTTACAGTAAATGGTGGAGCCCTTAGAAATATTAGCAAACAGAGGCGTCTAGGTGTGCAGATCCACAGTTCCCTGAAGGTGGCAACTCAGGTGGACAAGGTGGTCAAGAAGGCGTATGGCATGCTGGCCTTCATCGATCGGGGCATTGAGTATAGGAATTGGAAAACCATGTTGCAGCTGTATAAGACTTTGGTTAGGCCGCATTTGGAGTATTGTGTACAATTCTGGTCGCCACACTAGAACAAAGAACAAAGGCAATTACAGCACAGGAACAGGCCCTTCGGCCTTCCAAGCCTGCACCGACCATGCTGCCCGACTTAACTAAAACCCCTTATCCTTCCGGGGACCATATCGCTCTATTCCCATCCTATTCATGTATTTGTCAAGGCACCTCCTAAAAGTCACTATCGTATCTGCTTCCACTACCTCCCCCCAGCAGTAGTTCCAGGCACCCACCACCCTTCGTGTAAAAAACTTGCCTTGGAAGGATGTTGATGCATTGGAAAGGGTGCAGAAGAGATTTACCAGGATGTTGCCTGGTTTGGAGGATAAGAACTATGAAGAAAGGTTGAACAAACTTGGATTGTTTTCATTGGAGCGTTGGAGAATGAGGGGGGGACCTGATAGAGGTTTACAAGATTAAGACAGGCTTGGATAGAGTGGATAGTCAGAATCTTTTTCCCAGGGTCGAAGGGTCAATTACTTGGGGGAATAGGTCGAAAGTGAGAGGTGGAAAGTTTGAAAGAGATGCAAGGGGCAAGTTTTTCACACAGAGGGTGGCGAATGCCTGGAACGCGCTGCCGGAGGAGGTGGTGGAAGCAGATTCTATAACTACGTTCAAAAAGCATCTGGATAGATACATGAATAGGCAGGGAATAGAGGGATATGGACCATGTAGAGGCAAGAAAATATTAGATTAGAGAGGCATCTGTGTCGGCACAGACTTGGTGGGCCGAAGGGCCTGTTCCTGTGCTGTACTGCTCTTTGTTCTTTGGTTTCTCCTGTCTACTCTGTCCCTGGCCCTCACAATTTTGTATTCCTCAATCGTGTCACCCCTCAGCCTTTTCTGTTCCATTGGTGGCCAAACAACCAACCTTGGTTCAACATGTCTCAACGTTTTCTAATAAAGGGAAGGATTCGAATAATTTGGCTAAAGTGTGAAGCCACCCTCCCAGGGTGGTTCCGGTCTGGTACAATCTGGGCTCTGATTTCTTTCTGGTTGCTTTGTAAGTTTGTGAGAATCACATCCAGGGATACTGTTTGCATAACAATGGTTGCTATGGCAATGCATGGAATCATATAGGCGGCTGAGTTATCCCCTGATAACTGAAAGCCTGTCTTAGCTTCTAACATTTCGCTGTGTAAATCAAAATTTTTCCTTTGCTTATCTCTGTATAATCCTTGCTGCCATTCTGCAAATTCTCCAATTCAACTCAGCATCATCTTAATCTGAAGCAAATTCCGATCTGTGAACTCTGTTGCTGCCATTGGGCCTTTTATCCTAGTGATGATGAATGACCTGTTCAACATTTCATTCTAGTTAATTTACAATAAACTGTGCCACTAAAACAGGGATGAGAGAAATTTCAGACAAATGTGACCTGGTCATGTTCTGGATTCTGAGTTATTTCAGGGTTTTGCTTTCCTCACTCACAGAAATTTGTTACTGGGTGAACTGATTAAAAGCATTTGTTACCATTGGCCACTGGGTCATTGCATATGAGAGCAGCACAGGGATTTTTAAAATTAATTTAAAAAAATTCTTTCATGCAATGTGGGTGGAGCAGCACTTATTGTCCATCCCTAGTTTCCCAAGATAGGCTGGTGTTGATAGTTAGGGGGGAAAAGGGATTAAAAAGTATAAGGTAGCAATTGAAAACATAGAAAGAGACACAAACCAAGGTTTCTGAAAATTCTGGTGTCTGTTTGCATGTTAGTGGCCTAGAGGATGGTGCGTTAGACACAGGGGACAGGGGGAGAGGCGGACAATGGCGTTGGAGATTGGGGGAAGTGGCTGGAGCACTGATCATGTGAGTGGCTCTGTTGAGATGAGTGACCATTCATCACTGCTGCCTTGTGATTGCTTTAAGGGATCAGATAGTGGAAGTGTGCATTGCAGAGAAACCAGTCTCTGTGTCTCCACAACAGACATAGCATCGGTGACTGGTTCAATATAGCTTTTGTTCAGTCAGCACTGAGGCCAAATTAGCTCCTTCCCAACAGACCAGAATTCAACCTGGAACTTGCCAGCTGGATCACTGAGCCACACTGATCATGGCACCTGGAGTCTGAGCTGTGGCTGCAGCTTCCTCATTATAAACCAGGAATATCTCGGGCGTGCAACAACCTACCCACCACAGGACTGAATGCCGATGAAGAATGTGACATTAAATATTCACCTTGATTTGCTCAAGATGTTCAAACATCACTCAAGCCTCCAGAGGGAACAGCCTTTCCAGGAAAGATGTGGCCAAATATTCACAGCAAGACACCACAAAAAGCAATGAGGTCAAACCAGGTGAGTGTACCTGTGGGGTCTCCAACTCAGTGACTGAGGGATTTGTCTACCCTGGTTCCAGCAGGCTGGGTGGCTGAGAGCTATCTCAGGTCCAATAATCATGAGGGTGGGTCAGCATCGTGTTGTGGAACGTGCTGACCTTGACAAGATACAGAAGATGTCCTGCTCGCCCGCTGCACCCAGGCCGCTCTCCAGCCGTCTACACTCAACTTGTCACTGCACCATGATAGGTCAGGACGAGAGAGTGAAGTTGGCAATGCTCAATGCTCCCTCGCCAAAATTCAATTCACAAACAAGTCACCACCTCTATTTTTCTATCATCTCTCACCCATCATCTATCTTCACAGTTGCTGTGGCGATGGGTGGGTGATGTAGCAGCAGATTCATTGTGAGCTGGGATCACAAACTGGAAACAGTCACTTCAGGCCACAGGCTCCTTTCCCACTGCAATATCCCCTCGATTTTCAAATTTGCTGATGACACCACCGTAGTGGGTTGGATCTCAAACAATGACGAGACAGAGTACAGGAATGAGACAGAAAATCTGGTGAACTGGTGGGGCAACAAAAATCTCTCCCTCAGTGTCAACAAAATGAAGGAGATTGTCATCAACTTCAGGAAGCGTAGAGGAGAACATGTCCCTGTCTACATCATTGGGGATAAAGTAGAAATGGTCGAGAACTTCAAGTTTTTAGGTGTCCACATCACCAACAACCTGTCCGGGTTCCCCCCATGCCAACACTATAGTTAAGAAAGCCCACCAACACCTCTACTTTCTCAGAAGACTAAGCAAATTTGCCATGTCAGCTACGACTCTCACCAACCTTTACAGATGCACGAGAGAAAGCATTCTTTCTTGTTGTATCACAGCTTGATATGACTCCTGCTCTGTCCAAGACCGCAAGGAACTACAAAAGGTCGTGAATGTAGCCCAATCCATCACACAAACCAGCCTCCCATCCATTGACTCTGTCTACACTTCCCACTGCCTCAGCAAAGCAGCTAGCATAATTAAGGACCCCACGCACCCCGGACATTCTCTCTTCCATCTTCTTCTGTCGGGAAAAAGATACAAAAGTCTGAGGTCACGGACCAACCGACTCAAGAAGAGTTTCTTCATCAGACGCGTGAATGGACTTACCTCGCATTAAGTTGATCTTTCTCTACACCCCAGCTATGACTGTAACACTACATTCTGCACTCTCTCATTTCCTTCTCTATGAACGGTATGTTTTGTCTGTATAGCGCGCAAGAAACAATACTTTTCACTGTATGTTAATACATGTGACAATAATTATTCAAATCAAATCAAATCACTGGGCTGAAGCAGAAGTGGAACACGGCAGCCCCCCGAGCGACTGAGCAGCCTTTCCCGGGACCACTCTGCTCTCCAGCCTGGAATGAGCAAGGGGCGGGAAAAGTTGTCCTAAATATTTTCCACTTCTTTTCCCTGGGCAGCAGGCTGCAGCTGGCAAGAGACCCGTCAACACGGCAAATCTCACAAAGTACCGGCGACACCGGCCACCATTGGCACAGGGAACGAATGGAGAATGCCATTGCCAACAGGCCTGAGAGAACTGCTCTTGTCAGTCGAGAGTTGGATCAGTCCAACGTTCAGATCACCGCCCCCAGCGAGACTCGGCAGGCTGACAAGAGCCAGCTCTCGGAAATCGGAGCAGGTTACACATTCCTTCGGAATGTCTGTGGAAAAGAGGAACGGTGTAGCTGGTGCAGGCTTTGCTGTCATGAACCATCCAGTCAGTCAGTTAGTACATAGAACATAGAAAAACTACAGCACAAACAGGCCCTTCGGCCCCACAAGTTGTGCCAAACATATCCCTACCTTTTAGGCCTACCTATAACCCTCCATCCTATTAAGTCCCATGTACTCATCCAGCAGTCTCTTAAAAGTCTCTATTGAGTTTGCCTCCACCACCACTGACGGCAGCCGATTCCACTCGCCCACCACCCTCTGTGTGAAAAACTTCCCCTCAACATTTCCCCTGTACCTACCCCCCAGCACCTTAAACCTGTGTCCTCTCGTAGCAGCCATTTCCACCCTGGGAAAAAGCCTCTGAGAGTCCACCCGATCTATGCCTCTCAACATCTTATATACCTCTATCAGGCCTCCTCTCATCCTATGTCTCTCCAAGGAGAAAAGACCAAGCTCCCTCAGCCTATCCTCATAAGGCATGCCACTCAATCCAGGCAACATCCTTGTAAATCTCCTCTGCACCTTTTCAATCTTTTCCACATCCTTCCTGTAATGAGGCGACCAGAACTGAGCACAGTACTCCAAGTGGGGTCTGACGAGGGTCTTATATAGCTGCATCATTATCCCCAGACTCCTAAACTCAATCTCTCGATTGATAAAGGCCAGCACACCATACGCCTTCTTAACCACCTCCTCCACCTGCGGGGCTGATTTTAGAGTCCTATGGACCTGGACCCCAAGGGCCTTCTGATCCTCTACAGTACTAAGAGTCTTTCCCTTAATATTGTACTCCTTCATCCCATTTGACCTGCCAAAATGGACCACTACGCATTTATCTGGGTTGAAGTCCATCTGCCAGTTATATGGACTTTAGCAAGGTCTTTGACAAGGTCCCACGCAGAACTGCCTGGCTTCCATTATATGACTGCAGTTGAGACTGTTGTAAATCTCTGAGTTGAAATGAGGGCTGGACAGTTACCCCAGTGGGTGGATAAGTCTGTCCTCGCTATGAGGCTGCTTGTCTCTGCCATTCACAGAGCAACCACTTGGAGGCTTTTCTGGTCCCCAGGAACTGCATTTCCAGTCAGTGCTCTTTCGAAACCCAGATCCTGTTTACTCGTCTGAGTGGAACACAATAAAAAGTAGCTGCCGTCCTAATCGATATAAATACAGCAGGAGTCAGGGGAAGCGAGGAACTATCAAGGTGAGGCAGCTGTCACAGAGGCAGGGACAGGGTTTAGTCTCCAGGGGGTGATGACGTCAAACCAGTTTCCAGTGCTGTCTGTTTAGTGTCATGTGACTGCTGAATCATATCCCAATGTACGTGGCTGGTTTTGGACCCAGGGAAACAGAGATCCAGTCTGTGTATAACATTGGAGACAGGGATCCAGTCTGTGTGTAACACTGGAGACAGGGATCCAGTCTGTGTGTAACACTGGAGACAGGGATCCAGTCTGTGTGTAACACTGGAGACAGGGATCCAGTCTGTGTGTAAAGTTGGACTGAAAATAAATGAGAAATTTATTGAATCATCTGAGAATTTTCAGAGCTGGTTTCATATCATCTTTTGACCTATGCTCCACTTCAATGGGCACCTTATTCCCAAGCAAGTGTTTGCTATTTCCCCTTAGGCCAATTGTAACTCTTTGTGGTACCAATCATGGGGGACCCGAAGGTAACTGGGTCAGTCTCACTCGTAAACAGCCAAATACCAGCCGAGAGATTGAATACTAATGGTACTCAGATGTGACCAGGACGATAACTTGAATCCCTGATTTGTCACAAGTCATAATGCTGAATATGTAGGAAACTTGCTGTAGTAACTATTCTGGTAATCCTACTTGGTAAAAACTCTATTAATAGACTCTATCTTGGGAATACTGTTGTGTGAATTCAGCAGAATGATCTAAACAGAACTGAAACATTCTCTCTGTGTCTCAGTGTCACGCTGGGATTCAGATATCATCATAGAGTGAAAAAACTTTTCCCTGCTTAAGATTAACGCCTAACTGGGCAATTGATCAAACACCTGCGCCTTTATCAACAGCATGGAAATCCTGATGCAAGATTAATCTGCAGCTATTGTTTGTAATGTGGGCATCGTGCCAACCTGGGCTAACTGCTCATTTAAATGGCAGAAATGTGCAAACTGCATGAATTGAACAGTTGGATGATTCTGTGCCTGGGCAAGGGTTACAAAAACTGTGAGAGACTAGCACAGGTTAAACTAGCTTGCTCTACATAAAGCACCTTTCAAAGGGGCAATGCATTCTGCCTGTCGAGGCTACCGAGAGATATTCTACAACCGATTCTAATCTGGAAAAACAAATGAATGACGCAACATGGAGTGAGTGTGCTCCAGGATTTTACAACATGACTAGAATCCTTGGTACTGGAGATGTGGGTGTGGAGAGGGGGGCCATTGGGGACTGGAAGACTAACTGTGATCGATGCCTGGAGTCGAGTATCAAGAGCCTGGATACAGTAGCAGAGGTTCAGTGACCTCACGTGAATGCACAAGGTCAGCACTTTCAATGCCGTATCTCAGGGTGTGTAACGCTCACTTCAGACGCTGATACCTATCACTCACCTCCCAACAATCACTATCAGTCAGGCCTCAGACATCATATTTATATCTTCACCAGACCCTTACACACTTAGGACTGCTACAAACCTCACAACACAGCTGTCAGCTATTCACCAATGACAGCCACATCTACCAAACCCATTGCACACACTCACTGATTCACTTCCCTTTCTCTTCCAGGACAAGGAGGCACATGATTGGAGTGAGGCATGGCTGCATGAACAAAGTCCAATCGAGGAGACAATGCTCCCCATCACAGTCTGAGGCTGTGGGTCAGAAAATTCCTATTCCTCTTTTTCAAATCCCACTTCACCCACAGCCCACATTAATATAAACATCAACATCTTACTTTCCACACCCCTCCCTCCCTCACCACAAACCTACCTTTGTGTCCTTCTCCTTACAGAAAGCCAAGCACCAATCTGACGAGGCAGTGCTGGGAGTACAGAATGGTGAAAGGGCAGGAACACAGTGCTGAAGAAGAAACACCATCACATGTTCTCAACCTCCGGCTCCTGACACTGTACGGATGTTAGAAGATAGTTTGGAGGGGAGGGGTAACAGAGAGTCCCTACAATGCAGAAGGAGGCCATTTGGCCCATCAAGTCTCCACTATCTCTCTGACAGAGTATATTATCCAGGCCCTCTCCCCCATCCTATCCCCATAACCTTACACAGTTACAATAGCTATTCCATCTAACTACATGTCTTGGGGCACTAAGGGGCTGTTTACCATGCCAATCCATCTAACAATGGTGTTGATGTGCTCTGTGAAAGTGATGACTGTGATTTCACTCAAGCAGGTTCCACACTTTAACTCTACTCCAGCTATTTTTAGCACAGCTCCCAGTCATTGAATCATACAGTGCAGAAGAGACCCTTCAGCCCATCGGGTCTGCACCAACATGTGATAAACACTTGATAAACACCTGAGCTCCCACGTAATCCCATTTACCAGCGCTTGGCTCAGAGCCCTCAATGTTCTGACATGCCAAGTGTTCATCCAGATACTTTTTAAAGGATGTGAGGCAACCTGCCTCTACCACCCTCCCAGGCAGCACATTCCAGACCATCACCACCCTCTGGGCAAAAGGATTTTCCTCACATCCCCCTAAACCTCCTGCCCCTCAGCCCAGTGGTTGGAAGTTATAGTCAAAGACCAAAAAGCATCTCAAACCTCATCTGTCTTCAAAACCTTCCTTCAGAAAATGGAGGTTTTGTTTTCTTTGATGGGGTGTGAGGTCTTGCTGGCTGGGCCAGCATTTATTGTCCATCCCCTATTGTCCTTGAACTGAGTGGCTTGCTAAGCCATTTTAGAAGAAGTTAACCACATTGCTGTGTGCCTGGAGGCACATGTAGGCCAGACCAAGTAAGGACGGCAGATTTCTTTCCCTAAAGGACATTAGTGAGCCCGATGGGTTTTTAGGAAAATTGACAATGGTTTCATGGTCATCAATACCAACTAGCTTTCAATCCCAGATTTATTCACTGAATTTGAATTTCACCAGCTGCCATGGTGGGATTTGTCTGTCTGTAGGTTTGTCTTTCTGTCTATCTGTCTATCTATCTCACCATCTGGGTGTCTCTCTCTGTCTGTTGGTTTATCTGGGGTGGCTCAGTGGTTAGCACTGCTGCCTCACAGTGCCAGGGACCCAGGTTCAATTCCCAGCTTGGGTCACTGTCTGTGTGGAGTTTGCACATTCTCCCCGTGTCTGCGTGGGTTTCCTCCGGGTGCTCCGGTTTCCTCCCGCAGTCTGAAAGACATGCAGGTTAGGTGCATTGGCCATGCTAAATTCTCCCTCAGTGTACCCGAACAGGCGCCAGAGTGTGGCGACTAGGGGATTTTCACAGTAACTTCATTGCAATGTTAATATAATCCTACTTGTGACTAATAAATAAACTTGTACTTACTTATTTATACTTATCTACCTGAATGTCTGCCTGTTAATATCTGCCTGTCTAGCCATCACCTATAAATGATAGTTGATCAATGTGAACTTTAAAGCTGAGATTGATGGATTTTTAAACTGAAAGTATTTAGCTATTTTGAACAAAGACGGATATGAATTGTCACCTGCTGGACAAAAGCTGCTGCAAAACTTTGATTTCAGCACTATGGACAGCTCCCCCTGGACAGCTGAAACTGGGGTAAGAAGTCTCACAACACCAGGTTAAAGTCCAACAGGTTTATTTGGTAGCACAAGCCACTAGCTTTCGGAGCGTTGCCCCTTCATCAGGTGAGTGGGAGTTGTGTTCACGAACAGGGCACATATAGACACAAACTCAATTTACAAGATAATGGTTGGAATGCGAGTCTTTACAGGTAATCAAGTCTTAAAGGTACAGACAATGTGAGTGGAGAGAGGGTTTAAGCACAGGTTAAAGAGATGTGTATTGTCTCCAGCCAGGACAGTTAGTGAGATTTTGCAAGTCCAGGCAAGTCGTGGGGGTCACAGATAGTGTGACATGAACCTAAGATCCTGGTTGAGGCCGTCCTCATGTGTGCGGAACTTGGCTATCAGTTTCTGCTCAGCGATTCTGCATTGTCTTTTGTCGTGAAGGCCGCCTTGGAGATCGCTTATCCGAAGATCAGAGGCCGAATGCCCGTGACCGCTGAAGTGTTCCCCAACAGGAAGAACACTCTTGCCTGGTGATTGTCGAGTGGTGTTCATTCATCCGTTGCTGTAGCGTCTGCATGGTCTCCCCAATGTACCATGCCTCGGGACATCCTTTCCTGCAGCGTATCAGGTAGACAACGTTGGCCGAGTTGCGAGAGTAGGTACCGTGTACCTGGTGGATGGTGTTCTCATGTGAGATGATGGCATCCGTGTCGATGATCCGGCACGTCTTGCAGAGGTTGCTGTGGCAGGGTTGTGTGGTGTCGTGGTCACTGTTCTCCTGAAGGCTGGGTAGTTTGCTGCGGACAATGGTCTGTTTGAGGTTGTGCGGTTGTTTGAAGGCAAGAAGTGGGGGTGTGGGGATGGCCTTGGCGAGATGTTCGTCTTCATTGATGACATGCTGAAGGCTCCGGAGAAGATGTCGTAGCTTCTGCGCTCCGGGGAAGTACTGGATGACGAAGGGTGCTCTGTCCACCGTGTCCCATGTTTGTCTTCTGAGGAAGTCAGTGCAGTTTTTCACCGTGGCGCCATATCCTATTCTTATGAAGACATCTTTCAGCGTCTGGAGGTGTCTGTTGCGATCCTCCTCATCCGAGCAGATCCTGTGTATACGGAGGGCTTGTCCGTAGGGGATGGCTTCTTTAACGTGTTTAGGGTGGAAACTGGAGAAGTGGAGCATCGTGAGGTTATCCGTGGGCTTGCGGTACAGTGAAGTGCTGAGGTGACCGTCCTTGATGGAGATGCATGTGTCCAAGAATGCAACCGATTCTGGAGAGTAGTCCATGGTGAGTCTGATAGTGGGATGGAATTTATTGATGTCATCATATAGTTGGTTCAGTGATTGTTCACCATGAGTCCAAAGGAAGAAAATGTCATCGATGTATCTAGTGTATAGGATCGGTTGAAGGTCCTATGTGGTGAAGAGGTCTTATTCGAACCTGTGCATGAAGATGTTGGCATATTGAGGTGTGAATTTGGTCCCCATGGCTGTTCCGTGTGTCTTGATGAAGAAGTGGTTGTAGGACTGTTGTAGGTTGAAGAACAGCTGAAACTGAGCCGTTGCTCCACAGCGTCCCATTGGGAAGGCACTGGGGAATCCAAGGTAAGAGTTTAGCTGGAAATTGCCCAGAAGTGCTCACTTCCCCTGGGCAATTGTGCTGCTCTGGGAACCACCCGACAAAGTGATTTAAATCATTAACTGTGGATGGTTCTGCCAGTTTTACCCTCATTGTTACTCTGAGAGAGTTAGAAGAAATGAAGTCATTTCTAACTTCAGCATAACTATTTTAAACACTCAGATCAGGCCCTGCACAGAACACCTGCCACATCCCTCCACCCATCCGCAGGACCCCCAACTCCCACCCACCCCCACCCCTGAGAGGATCCCTCCACAGCCTGACTGACCTGTCCCGACATAATAGAACCCCCCCAACTGCACGGCCTGACCTGACACTACTCCCTTACCCCCCCCCCCCCCCCCCCGCTACCTGACACAACACCTTATCCCCCCCCAGCAGGCCGATCAGACACCACGCTCCCCACTTCCCACCTCTAGCCCGACCCATCACACACTCCCTTGTTCTACCTGACCCCACCCTCCTGTCAATGTGTGAACACCCCCCCCCCACCCCCACCCCACCCCACCCCACACCACCCCACAGATCCCGTTAGCTTGGAACTTTCTCCCTTTCAATGGTTCCTTTAAACTCACCTACTTTATGGCAGTTAGTGCTGTAAAAAGAAGGCATGTCCTCCTTCACTTCACTCCTTTTACACCTCACTGCTGGAGCCAGGATGTGCACCTCGCTGCTCCAGACTCACCCTCAGCCTGAATGAGGAAGGTTGGACAAGAGAGAGGCTTTGGAATTCCAGCAAAGTTAAGTTGTTGTGGAGTGGCAATGTCCTGATGATTGTCACTCCAAGAAAGTTACGATCATTGGATTGTCACAGGCAGGTGACAATGTGCTGTGTGAATTGATATGAAGGGGCCTCAATTTTGACCAATTTAAAATATTCAAACAGCTAAATGGTTAAATCATGTTTCACACTTAGACAAGAGGTGTTCTTCATGTCCACTGCAGTATAAATACAAAAACAACATGTAAAAATTTATCACTGTGCCAACACAAAGTTAACACCATTTGGTGAATGGAGAGTGTGCAGAGATCAACTTTTCCTAAACAGGTAGCAACAGAGATTTGGAGTGGAGCTCACATCACTTCCAGGCACAGATCTCACAGCACAAACTCCGATTTATGATGAATTAATTTGTCAGCTGAGAGAGGCCTTGGGATTATTTATTGGAAACTGCAATGCAGGCTGCAGATAATGCACATCTCATTTTATATAATTTTATACTGAAGTCATCCATCTACTAAAGATCTACTGAGTGTTGGGAGAAGGATCTTGTGGAATCTTATGCTTTTCAGACAGGTCCTCATCAACCAGAACCACAAAACCAACCAAATGATACAAATGATGTGGGAGGGTGAGCTGTGAGGAAGATGCAGAGATGCTTCAGCATGATTTGGACAGGCTGAATGTGTGGGTATCTGCATGGCAGATGCAGTTTAATGTGGATGAGGTTATCCACTTTGGTAGCAATAATAGGAAGACAGATTATTACTTGAATGGGTGTAAATTGAGAGAGGTGGATACTCAACGAGACCTTGGAGTCCTCGTGCATTAGGGGCTGAAAGCAAGCGTGCAGGTACAGCAGGCAGTAAAGAAGGCAAATGTCAGTGCTGGTCCCATTGCCATTTGTTAACTATATCAACGATTTGGATTACAGCAGGATCTTGATCAGCTGGGGAAGTGGGCTGAGAAATGGCAAATGGAACTCAATACAGATAAGTGTGAGCTGTTGCATTTTGGAAAGTCAAATCAAAGTTGGACTTTCACGGTGAATGGTAGGACCCTTAGGGAATATTGGGGAAGAGAGGGACCTTGGAGTTCAGCTGCACGGTTCTCTAAAGGTGGAGCTACAAGTAGCTAGGGCAGTGAAGAAGGCATGCCGGCCTTCATCAGTCAGGGCATTGAGTATAGAAGTTGAGAAGTTATGTTGCAGTTATACAGGACGTTGGTGAGGCCACACCTGGAGTATTGTGTTCAGTTTTGGTCGCCTTGCTATAGGAAAGATGTTACTAAACTGGAGAGAGTGCAGAAGACATTTACAAGGATTTTGCCAGGACTCAAGGGACTGAGTTGTCGGGAGAGATTGGATGGGCTAGGACTTTTTTCTTTGGAGCATAGGAGTGTGAGGGGTGATCTTATAGAGCTGTATAAGCTTATAAGAGGCATTGATAGGGTGAATGCACTCAGTCCATAAAATTGTTATCCATAGAATCCCTACAGTGCAGAAGGAGGCCATTCGACCCATCGAGTCTGTACTGACCACAATCCCACCCAGGCCCTATTCTTGTAACCCCACATATTTAGCCTGCTAATCCCTCTGACACGAGGGTCAGTTTAGCATGGCCAATCAACCTAACCTACACATCTTTGGATTGTGGGAGGAAACCGGAGCACCCGGAGGAAACCTACACAGACACGGGGAGAATGTGCAAACTCCACACAGACAGTGATCTGAGGCTGGAATCGAACCCGGGTCCCTGGCGCTGTGAGGCAGCAGTGCTAACCACTCTGCCACCTTGCTGCCGCCAGGGTTGGGGAATTGAGAACTAGAGGGCAGAGGTTTAAGTTAAGAATTAATGGGAACCTAAGAAGCAACTTTTTTTACAAAGAGGGTGGTGCGTATGTGGAATGAGCTGCCGGAGGGAGTGGTTGAGGCAGGGACATTGGCAACATTTAAAAGGCATTTGGACAGAGACATGGGTAGGAAAGGTTCAGAGGGATATGGGCCAAATGCAGGTAAATGGGGTTAGTTTAGATGGGCACTGTGGTCGGCATGGACCAGTTTGGGCCGAAGGGCCTGTCTCCGTGTCGCAGATTCTATGATTCTATGGTATGTTGGCCTTCATAGCGAGAGGATTTGAGTACAGGGATAGGGATGTTTTGCTGCAATTGTATAGGGCGTTGGTGAGGCCACATCTGGACTAGAATGTGCAGTTTTGGTGTCCTTATCTGAAGAAGGATGTCCTTGCTATAGAGGGAGTACAATGAAGATTTACCAGTCTGATTCCTGGGATGGCATAGACATAGACATAGAAAAACGACAGCACAAACAGGCCCTTCGGCCCACAAGTTGCACCGGTCATGTCCCGACCTACCGAGGCTTATATATAGGCTTACCTATAACCCTCAATCCTACTAAGTCCCGTGTACTCATCCAGAAGTCTCTTTAAAGACCCTATCGAGTTTGCCTCCGCCACCACTGACGTCAGCCGATTCCACTCACCCACCACCCTCTGAGTGAAAAACTTACCCCTGACATCTCCTCTGTACCTACTCCCCAGCACCTTAAACCTGTGTCCTCCCGTAGCAGCCATTTCAGCCCTGGGAAAAAGCCTCCGAGAATCCACCCGACCTATACCTCTCAACATCTCGTACACCTCCATCAGGTCACCTCTCATCCTTCGTCTCTCCAAGGAGAAAAGACCGAGCTCCCTCAGCCTATCCTCATAAGGCATGCCAACCAATCCAGGCAACATCATTGCAAATCTTCTTTGCACCCTTTCAATCATTTCCATATCCCTCCTGTAATGAGGCGACCAGAACTGAGCACATTAGTCCAAGTGGGGTCTGACGAGGGTCTTATAAAGCTGCATCATTATCTCCCGACTCCTAAACTCAATCCCTCGATTGAGGAAGGCCAGCACACCATACGCCTTCTTAACCACCTCCTCTACATACGAAGCCGATTTAAGAGTCCTATGGACCCGGAATCCAAGGTCCTTCTGATCCTCTACACTGCTAAGAGTCTTACCCTTGATATTATACTCCTTCATCCCATTTGACCACTATGGACCACTACACATTTATCCGGGTTGAAGTCCATCTGCCACTTCTCCGCCCAGTCTTGCATCCTATCTATGTCACGCTGCAGCTTCTGACATCCCTCCAACCTATCCACAACACTACCAACCTTCGTGTCGTTGGCAAACTTACCAACCCATCCCTCCACTTCCTCATCCAGGTCATTTATGAAAATGACAAACAGCAAGGGTCCCAGAACAGATCCCTGGGGCACTCCACTGGTGACCGACCTCCACTCAGAAAAAGACCCATCTACAACCACTCTCTGCCTTCTGCAGGCAAGCCAGTTCTGAATCCACAAGGCAACAGCCCCTTGGATCCCATGCCCTCTCACTTTCTCGAGAAGTCTTGCATGGGGGACCTTATCGAACGCCTTGCTGAAGTCCATGTAAACCACATCTACCGCTTTTCCTTTGTCAATGTGTTTAGTCACATTTTCAAAGAACTCCACCAGGCTCGTAAGGCACGATTTGCCTTTGACAAAGCCGTGCTGACTACTTTTGAGCATACTAAACTTCTCTAAATGTTCATAAATCCTGTCCCTCAGGATCTTCTGCATCAACTTACCAACCACTGAGGTAAGACTCACCGGTCGGTAATTTCCTGAGCTATCCCTATTCCCTTTCTTGAATATAGGAACCACATCCGCAATCCTCCAATCCTCCGGAACCTCTCCCGTCTCCATCGATGATGCAAAGATCATCGCCAGAGGCTCTGCAATCTCTTCCCTTGCCTCCCACAGTAACCTGGGGTACATCCCATCCGGTCCCGGCGACTTATCTATCTTGATGCTATTCAAAATTTCCAACACATCCTCTTTCTTAATGTCCAGATACTCAATCTTTTCAGTCCCCCTCAATCCTGTAGTACAACCACCCATGTATTTTTCCACCGTGAATACCGAGGTAAAATATTCATTCAGCTCCTCTGCTATTTCTTCCGGTCCTGTACAGACTTTCTCACCTTCACATTTTATAGATCCTATTCCTTCACATCTCATCCTTTTACTCTTCACATATTTATAGAATGCCTTAGGTTTCTCCTTAATCTTACCTGCCAAGGCCTTCTCGTGACCCCTTCTGGCTCTCCTAATTTCTTTCTTAAGTCCCTTCCTACAAGCCGTGTACTCATCTGGATCCCTATCATCGCCTAGCTCTCTGAACCTTTTGTATGCTTTCCTTTTCTTTCTCACTAGGTTCAGCGCAGCTTTCGTGCACCACGGTTCCCGTAACCTACCAACACCTCCCTGTCTCATCGGAACATTGCCATGCAGAACTCCAGACAAACATTCCTTGAAAATCTGCCACCTTAGACGAGAGGTGAAATCGTTGGGCCTCTGACGCAAATCTTTGTCTCGTCACTGGACGCAGGTGAGGTCCCAGAGGATTGGAGGATAGCTAATGTGGTCCCGTTATTTAAGAAGGGTAGGAAGGATAACCCGGGTAATTATAGGCCGGTGAGCTTGACGTCCGTGGTGGGGAAGTTGTTGGAGAAGATTCTTAGAGATAGGATGTATGCGCATTTAGAAAGGAATAAACTCATTAACGATAGTCAGCATGGTTTTGTGAGAGGGAGGTCATGCCTCACTAACCTGGTGGTGTTTTTTGAAGAAGTGACCAGAATGGTTGACGAAGGAAGGGCCGTGGATGTTGTCTATATGGAGTTTAGTAAAGGGTTTGACAAAGTCCCTCATGGTAGGCTGGTGAAAAAGGTTGGATCTCATGGGATAAAGGGGGAGGTGGCTAGATGGGTGGAGAACTGGCTTGGTCATAGAAGACAGAGGGTGGTAGTGGAAGGGTCTTTTTCCGGCTGGAGGCCTGTGACTAGTGGTGTTCCGCAGGGCTCTGTATTGGGACCTCTGCTGTTTGTGATTTATATAAATGATCTGGAAGAAGGAGTGACTGGGGTGATCAGTAAGTTTGCGGACGACACAAAACTGGCAGGACTTGCAGATAGTGAGGAACATTGTCAGAGGCTACAGAAGGATATAGATAGGCTGGAAATTTGGGCAAAGAAATGGCAGATGGAGTTCAATCCTGATAAATGCGAAGTGATGCATTTTGGTGGGAATAATGTAGGGAGGAGCTACACGATAAATGGAAGAACCATAAAGGGTGTAGAGACGCAGAGGGACCTGGGTGTGCAAGTCCACAGATCTTTGAAGGTGACGTCACAGGTGGAGAAGGTGGTGAAGAAGGCATATGGCATGCTTGCCTTTATAGGACGGGGCATAGAGTATAAGAGTTGGGGTCTGATGTTGCAGATGTATAGAACGTTGGTTCGGCCGCATTTGGAATACTGCATCCAGTTCTGGTCGCCACACTACCAGAAGGACGTGGAGGCTTTGGAGAGAGTACAGAGGAGGTTTACCAGGATGTTGCCTGGTATGGAGGGGCTTGGTTATGAGGAGAGATTGGGGAAACTGGGGTTGTTCTCCTTGGAAAGACGGAGGATGAGGGGAGACTTAATAGAGGTGTATAAAATTATGAAAGGCATAGATAGGGTGAACGGTGGGAAGCTTTTCCCCGGGTCGGTGGTGACGTTCACGAGGGGTCATAGGTTCAAGGTGAAGGGGGGGAGGTTTAACACAGATATCAGAAGGACATATTTTACACAGAGGGTCGTGGGGGCCTGGAATGTGTTGCCAGGCAAGGTGGTGGAGGCGGACATACTGGGAACGTTTAAGACTTATCTAGACAGCTATATGAACGGAGTGGGAATGGAGGGATACAAAAGAGTGGTCTAGTTTGGACCAGGGAGCGGCGCGGGCTAATTGTTCTTTTTTTCTCATTTCAAGGCTTCATTCTATGATCATCTTGCTGGTGCCAGTACAGAGCGAGACTGCGGATAGTTGGGAACCTGTCTCGGGGCAGGGAATTCAGATGGTGTTCGTAAAGCAGAAGTGGAAATGAATAGGGTTGGGAAGCATTTTCTGATCAGGGCCAGTGTGATCTCCTGGACTCGTTTCGATCGCCACAGGGGGTCGGAGAGGAATTTCCCAGATTTTCTTTTTCCCCATATTGGCCCTGGGGTTTTCACTCTGGGTTTTTGCCTCTCCCTGGAGATCACATGGTCTGGAATGGGTGGGGTGGGGGTGAGTTAATAGGTTGTGATGAACAAAGCATTGTAGCTGTGAGGGACAGCTCGGTGGATAGGATATTAGGATGTAGATAGGCTGGAAAATTGGGCGGGGATCCTGGATTCAGGATTCAATCCTGGACCGGGGAGCGGCGCGGGCTTGGAGGGCCGAAGGGCCTGTTCCTGTGCTGTATTGTTCTTTGTTCTTTGTTCTTTTTGTTCTTACTTCAGTACTTTTCCTCGAGAATGCCTCCTTCCAATTTACGCCTCTAATCTCCTGCCTGATGGCTTCATATTTCCCCTTACTCCAGATAAACACTTTCCTAGCTTGCCTGATCCTATCTCTTTCCAATGCTAGGGTAAAGGAGATAGAGTTATGATCACTATCCCCAAGATGCTCCCCCACTGAGAGATTTGTCATATGTGGAGAGACTGTCATGACAGATTTGTCATATGAGGAGAGACTAAGTCGGTTAGGATTATATTCACTGGAGTTTCGAAGAGTGAGAGGGGATCTCATAGAAACTTATAAAATTCTAACAGGGTTAGACAGGGTAGATTCAGAAAGAAAGTTCCAAATGGTGGGGGTGTCCTGAACGAGGGGTCATAATTTGAGGATAAGGGGTAAACCTTTTAGAACTGAGGTGAGGAGAAATTTCTTCACCCAGAGAGTGGTGAATGTGTGGAATTCACTACCACAGAATGTAGTTGAGGCCAAAACGTTGTCTGATTTTATGAAGAAATTAGATATTGCTCTTGGGGCTAAAGGGATCAAGGGATATGGGGGAAGGGGGAATCAGGATATTGAATTCGATGATCAGCCATGATCAAGATGAATGGCAGAGCAGGCTCAAAGGACTGACTTGGCCTTCTTCTGCTTCTAGTTTCTATGTTTCTATGTAAATCTTACAACAACTTTTCACCTGTCTGAGATAGCTGAGAGTCTGATGTGAAAGTCAGCAATTTACAGCAAGACTATTGGATCACCCCACTTCGCTTTGTCATAAAGGAAACTGACGATAAATTATTGAAAAACACAGTGACTCAACTCAGAGCAAATGAAAGATTTATTTTCACAAAGAATGATAAAGGTCACAAGCTGATGCGCGTTATCATACACGAGGCTTGATGCTCAGGAAATAAAGGCTTTTATTTGCTGTAACAAGGCAGCTACTAATTATATACACGATCCCAGACTGAGGGGTCCCAGACAGAGCAGAGACCTTTATGCCTCTCCCAGGAGGCGGAGCCCGACTGGGATGTACCACAATACTATAATACAAAGGTGTAACAACCCACCCTAACCCCAACAGCAACAAGTAGAACAACCCATCCCTAACCCCAACAGCAACATATATACATACTTGTAGTACTGGCCAGACCCTGGCTCAGTACTATCTAGTGGGAACCAACGATGGTTCACCACATTCACCCCTCCTTTGAAGACAAAGGCCGGCGGGGTACAAAAACAGAATAATTTGTCATCAGTCTATAAGTTCAGACGGTCAGGGGGACCGCACCGTCGTTGTGACCTCCTCAATACCGGCGATGACACCGGAGTAGGCACTTGCAGTGGCGTTCTCCCCAAGGCGATGTCCAACTGTTCCTCCACAGTCTCACGGGCCGGTTGACCCTGAGGTGACGGTAATCCATGGAGTTCCGACACGCCCTGAAGTGGCGACCATCCTCTGGACTCAGGCAAGCTGTACACGGGAGTAAAAGGGTTAAGTAATGGTCCCGATGCTGCCCGCGCCGTGTCCGGAGGGGAAACAAGAGTTATGGGGTTTGTAACAGGGGGTATGGAAGCGACAGGGGTTGCTACGTCACCTGCTGGCGCCAGGTCTCGGATCAAGACCGTGTCCTCTCGCCCGTCAGGGTATGCCACATAGGCATACTGAGGGTTGGCGTGGAGGAGATGGACCTGTTCGACCAACGGGTCGGACTTGCGGGCCCTTACATGTCGCCGCAGGAGGACAGGTCCTGAGTACGTCAACCAAGACGGTAATGAGGTCCCCGAGGAAGACTTCCGAGGGAATGAAAACATCCTCTCATGGGGAGTAGCATTGGTTGCCGTACACAGGAGTGAGCGAATAGAATGGAGCGCATCAGGGAGCACCTCTTGCCAACGGGAGACTGGAAGGCTTTTTGACTTCAACGTCAGTAAGACAGCCTTCCAGACTGTAGCATTCTCACGTTCCACCTGCCCGTTACCCCTAGGGTTGTAGCTCGTGGTTCTACTAGAGGCAATCCCGTATGAGAGCAGGTATTGCCTCAAGTCATCACTCATGAACAACGAGCCCCTGTCACTGTGAATGTAGCTGGGGTACCCGAACAGGGTAAAGAGATCACGGAATGCCTTGATAACCGTGGCAGCGGATGTATCAGAGCAGGGAATAACAAACGGGAATCGAGAGTACTCGTCAATGATGTTGAGGAAGTACACATTCCGATCTGTTGAGGGAAGGGGGCCCTTAAAATCGACACTCAGTCTCTCGAAGGGACGAGTGGCCTTGACTAATTGTGCCCGGTCAGGTCGGTAAAAGTGCGGTTTGCATTCCGTGCATACCCGACAGCTTCTTGTTATGGACCTGACGTCCTCCACCGAGTAGGGCAGATTGCGGGCTTTTATAAAGTGGTAGAGCCGAGTGACCCCAGGATGGCATAGGTCATTATGGAGAGCCTGCAAACGGTCCTCCTGTATACTGGCGCATGTTCCACGCGAGAGGGCATCCGAGGGCTTATTGAGTTTCCCTGGACGAGACATGATGTCATAGTTATAGGTGGAGAGTTCAATTCTCCACCGCAAGATCTTGTCGTTCTTTATCTTGCCCCTCAGCGTGTTATTAAACATGAACGCCACGGACCGCTGGTCCGTGATCAGGGTGAACCGTCTTCCCGCCAAGTAATGGCGCCAGTGCCTGACGGCCTCCACAATGGCCTGGGCCTCCTTTTCCACCGCTGAATGCCGAATTTCGGGGCCTTGGAGGGTGCGGGAAAAAAATGCGACGGGCCTGCCCGCCTGGTTAAGTGTGGCGGCCAGGGCGAAATCAGATGCATCGCTCTCCACCTGAAAGGGGATGGACTCATCAACAGCGTGCATCGTAGCTTTCGCGATGTCGGCTTTTAATTTATCGAAGGCCAATCGGGCCTCTGGTGTTAGGGGAAAAGAAGTGGACTTAATGAGCGGACGGGCTTTGTCCGCGTAATTGGGAACACACTGTGCATAATAAGAGAAGAAGTCTAAGCATCTTCTCAGTGCTTTTGCACTAGTGGGCAGGGGAAGTTCAGAAAGGGGGCGCATACGGTCTGGATCAGGGCCAATGACCCCGTTTTCCACCACATATCCTAGGATGGCTAAACGGCGCGAACGAAACACACACTTCTCCCTGTTGTAGGTCAGGTTCAGGCGAGATGCAGTGCGTAGGAAATTCAGGAGATTTGTGTCGTGGTCCTGCTGGTCATGGCCGCAGATGGTGACGTTATCCAGGTACGGGAAGGTAACCCGCAGCCCGTTCTGGTCCACCATTCGGTCCATAGCACACTGGAAGACCGAGACCCCATTGGTGACACCAAAGGGAACCCTGAGAAAGTGATACAAGCGACCATCCGCCTCAAAAGCCGTGTATTGTCGGTCCTCTGGGTGAATGGGGAGTTGGTGGTAGGCAGACTTGAGGTCTATGGTGGAGAACACCCGGTACTGCGCAATCTGATTGACCATGTCAGATATGCGCGGGAGGGGATACGCATCCAGCTGCGTGTATCTATTAATGGTCTGACTATAGTCAATGACCATCCGGGGTTTGTTCCCACTCTTGACCACCACGACCTGCGCTCTCCACGGACTAGCGCTGGGTTGTATGATCCTTTCTTTGAGGAGCCGCTGAACTTCAGATCGAATGAAGATCCGATCCTCAGCGCTGTAACGCCTACTCTCAGTCGCAATGGGCTTGCAGCCTGGCACAAGATTCTGGAACAGGGAGGGTGTGGTGATCTTCAGCGTTGAGAGGCTACAGGCGGGGCGCGTTGGGCAATTTGGAGGCTGCTGTTCTCCTACTGAAAGCGAAGGGAGTGGCCCACCGTACTGTAGGGTTACACTCCTCAAGTGGACCATGAAGTTTAGTCCGAGAAGTATTGGCGCGCAAAGGTGCGGCAACACTAGGAGCTTGAAACGCTCGTAAACTGTGCCTTGCACCGTTAAAGTTACCACGCAACTCCCTAGTACGGTGACAGACCGGGACCTTGATGCCATAGAAATTGTCTGTTTGACAGGTTGGATCCGGAGTCCACACCGCTTCACAGCGTCTGGGTGGATAAAGCTCTCAGTGCTCCCGCTGTCAAACAGACAATAAATCAAGTGGTCGTTTACCTGAATGTCCATCATAGACTTGTCAAGTCTATGAGGCTTGGCCTGGTCCAGGATGATCGACGCCACCGTTGGTTCATGAGCGCCACTGCAGGCAGCTGAAATTGACGAGGATGACCCCTGCTGGTCGTTCGCGGTCGGTGCCGACCAACATGGCCGCTCCCATAGATCGCACGTGGGTGATGGCGCCAAACTCAGCGACCCCTGGTGGTCACACATCTCCGACTCCATCGACCGTAATGGCGTCATCCTGGCCTCGCACGTGGACGAAACCCTCGACGATTTCGATGATGAAGAACCGGGCTCTGAGGAATCGCAGGCCGCACTGCTGTTCCTAGAAGCAGATTTAGATCGGCACACTTTCGAATAGTGCCCCTTCTTACCGCAGGCGGAGCACAACACAGCTTTAGCGGGACACCATTGCAGAGTATGCTTCGCTCCCCCACAGAAGTAACACCGCAGGCCGCCTGGAGCTGCTGCCGTCGTCTGGCTCGAGTGTGAGCACGCCATTACGCAGCATTTCGAACCCGAGGGACGAGGAGGGATTGGCGACTGCTCCTGCCACGTTGTCTCCACGTGGTCTTCAGGATACAATACTAGGCTTTTGGAGGCCGTCTCCAGCATCTCCGCTAGTTCTATTGCCTGGGTAAGGTCAAGGTTACCTTTCTCCAGTAGTTTGAGTCGGATGTACGATGATCCGACTCCCGCCACAAACGCATCTCGAGCGAGGTCGTTCATATTCTGCTCAGCCGACACAGCTTTGCAGTCACAGCCCCTGGCTAGCTGTAGGAGCTCGTTCGCGTATTCCTCCATCGTTTCGCTGGACTGCCGTCGTCGAGTGGCTAAGAGGTAACGAGCGTGTATTTCGTTGGGCAGTTTAATATAACGCTTCTTCAGAAGCTCGAGGGCCTTTGTGTAATCGGTGGCCGCACGGATCGCGAGGTAGACGGTGTCGCTTACCCTCGCATGGAGGACCCGGAGTCTGTCACCATCTGTGGTGACCGCTGCGGAGGCTGCCAGGTAGTCCTCAAAACACTTCAACCAGTGGTCGAAGGTGTTAGAGGCGCCCACCGCACGTGGATCTAGTGTAAGGCGTTCAGGCTTCAGTATCTGCTCCATACTCTCTTTTTTTTTCTTCGACGAGAGTTTATTTACAGCAAATAAAATTGATGCGCGTTATCACACACGAGGCTTGATGCTCAGGAAATAAAGGCTTTTATTTGCTGTAACAAGACAGCTACTAATTATATACACGATCCCAGACTGAGGGGTCCCAGACAGAGCAGAGACCTTTATACCTCTCCCAGGAGGCGGAGCCCGACTGGGATGTACCACAATAACTATAATACAAGGTGTAACAACCCAACCCTAACCCCAACAGCAACAAGTAGAACAACCCATCCCTAACCCCAACAGCAACATATTTACATACTTGTAGTACTGGCCAGACCCTGGCTCAGTACTATCTAGTGGGAACCAACGATGGTTCACCACACAAGCGCAGGAGCCATAATCAGGATTCAATGTTTCTGGAAATTGAAGTTTTCCATTCGAGAGAATGTGAGTCGGTGAAAATGATTCTTTACATGTTCCTGAATATTCTGTTCTTCTTACAAATCTGCTAAACACACTCTTCAATCCTCGTTCGGAAATAATTCTTTCCATTATTTTCTGAAGGTGGAGAGAAATTATTCCTCTAGAGACAGGTCGGCGGTGAGGAAGGGGAATCATTTTAAAATTCAAGCCAGGCCCATCAGGGGCGATGTCTGGAAGCGGTTCTTAACACAAAGGGGAGTGGAATTCTAGAATTCTCTCTCCCTAAAAGCTGCTGGAATTGGGGGGCAATTGGGAATGGCAAAACTGAGATTGATACATTCTTATTAGACACGAGTACTAAGGTTCAGGGAAACGGGACAGGCAAATAGAGTTTAGACAAAGATAAACATAATCAAATTGAATGACAGAACAGACTTGAAAGGCTGAATAATCTTCTCCTCTTCCTGTGGAACAATCTTGAGGGACTGAATGGCCTTTTCCATGATTTTTGAACATTAAGTTCTGTAGACCTCAGCAGGATGCCAACTTTAACAGGGTGCAACTGAGGACAGAATAACTAAAGGAAGCAGGGTCAGAATCACAAAAGGACTTGCTGAGATGGCTCCTCGTTATAAATGGTAATTAACACCTGATACACCTGACATTGAGAAACATCTGGAACATTGAGATCAAAGGGTTTGTTGATCGGATGACCTCATAGAGAATATTATCTGAGGAACCTGTCGAATTCTCAGGGTCAAACAATTGAGTTCCGCACTGTGCTCTCTGAATGGAAACATTTATTCACAGTGTGTACATGTTTGTACGTGTGAATGTGTATATGTTCAAACCTGAACATTTCCTGCTCCTTTTTAAAGGGAAGAATAAATAAATTAGCCTTTTGTTCCGTCTCTACAGGGTGATGAGATTGCAATCGGTGCTATAATATTCAGTATTTTGGATATTAGGAAGCAATAGACAAGACGTCTCACTAACAAGCCTTGAGATTTAACAACCACTAGAATCACAGCTTGCTGCGTGGACAGACGGAATTCCAAATCCTCCATCAGATTTCTCTGCTCCTGGTATTCTCCCTTTCTGTCCTTCATTCATTATTGCCCTCCCACCTGGTCTCTCATACACACTCTCCCTCTTTTCTCTCTCTCTCTCTCACTCACTCACACACACTCTCTCCTCTTTCTCTCCCCCTCTCTCTCCCCCCCCCTCTCTCTATCTCTCTCTCCCCCTCTCCTCCTCTCTCTTTCTCTCTCCCCCCCCTCTCTCTTCCCCCCTCTCTCTCTCCCTCCCCTCCTCCCTCTCTTCCCCCCTCCCTCTCTCCTCCTCTCTCTCTCTCTTCCCCCCCTCTCTCTCTCTTCCCCCCTCTCCATCTCTCTCCCCCTCTCTCTCTCTCCCCCTCTCTCCTCCTCTCTCTCTCCCCCCCTCTCTCTCTCCCCCCTCTCTCCCTCTCCCCTCCTCTCTCTCCCCCCTTCTCTCTCCCCCCCCCTCTCTCTCTCCCCCCTCTCTCTCTCCCTCTCCCCCTCTCCCTCTCCCCTCTCCCTCTCTCCTCCTCTCTCTCTCCCCCCTCTCTCGCTCTCCACCCCCTCTCTCTCTCCCCCCCTCTCTCTCTCTCCCCCCTCTCTCTTTTCCTCTCTCTCTCTCGCCCTCTCTCTCTCCTCCCCACTTTCTCTTTCCCTCTCTCCTCTCTCTTCCTCTCTCTCTCTCCCCCCCCTCTCTCCTCCCACTCCTCTCTCTCCCTCTCCCCCTCTCTCCCCCTTCTCTCTCTCTCCCCCCCTCTCTCTCTC